>NC_134360.1:40635444-40842944 GCF_048569485.1 Anomaloglossus baeobatrachus
TCTGTATAGTGGGGCTGATAAGAGAGATACACTGCAGGATGGGGCTCTGTATAGAGGGGCTGATAATATAGACATACTGCAGGATGGGGCTCTGTATAGAGGCCCTGATAAGAGAGATATACTGCAGAAAGGGGCTGTGTATAGAGGGGCTGATAAGAGAGATATACTGCAGGAGGGGGCTCTGTATAGAGGGGCTGATAATATAGACATACTGCAGGATGGGGCTGTGTATAGAGGGGCTGATAAGAGAGATATACTGCAGGATGGGGCTGTCTATAGAGGGGCTGATAAGAGAGATATACTGCAGGATGGGGCTGTGTATAGAGGGGCTGATAAGAGAGCTATACTGCAGGATGGGGCTGTGTATTGAGGGGATGATAAGAGAGATACACTGCAGGATAGGGCTGTGTACAGAGGGGCGGATAAGAGAGATATACTCCAGGATGGGGCTGTGTATAGAGGGGCTGATAAGAGAGATATACTACAGGAGGGGGCTCTGAATAGAGGGGCTGATAAGAGAGATATACTGCAGGAGGGGGCTCTGTATAGAGGGGCTGATAAGAGAGATACACTGCAGGAGGGGGCTCTGTATAGAGGGGCTGATAAGAGAGATACACTGCAGGATGGGGCTGTGTATAGAGGGGCTGATAAGAGAGCTATACTGCAGGATGGGGCTGTGTATTGAGGGGATGATAAGAGAGATACACTGCAGGATAGGGCTGTGTACAGAGGGGCGGATAAGAGAGATATACTCCAGGATGGGGCTGTGTATAGAGGGGCTGATAAGAGAGATATACTACAGGAGGGGGCTCTGAATAGAGGGGCTGATAAGAGAGATATACTGCAGGAGGGGGCTCTGTATAGAGGGGCTGATAAGAGAGATACACTGCAGGAGGGGGCTCTGTATAGAGGGGCTGATAAGAGAGATACACTGCAGGATGGGCTGTATATAGAGAGGCTGATAAGAGAGATATACTGCAGGATAGGGCTCTGTATAGAGGGGCTAATAAGAGAGATATACTGCAGGAGGGGGCTCTGAATAGAGGGGCTGATAAGAGAGATACACTGCAGGCAGGATGGGGCTGTGTATAGAGGGGCTGAGAGGAGAGATATACTACAGGAGGGGGGCTGTGTACGGGGGCTGATAAGAGATATACTGCAGGAGAAGACTCTGTACAGGGCTGAGAGGAGTGATTTGCTGTATGATTTGGCTTTGAATGGAGGGGCTGAAAGGAAAGATATACTCGAGGATGGAGCTGTATACTAGGGGTAAAGTTATTTGAGCTGTGTTTTTTTTTCCCTGATGCAGAGAGACCAGTGATGTGAAATTTCAAATATTACACTATTGGTCCATATGATAGAGGATTATCTTCTACCATATGTATCAATACAGCATTAGTTTCAGTTTCACAAAACTGATCTGTCAGCAGCAGCAGGCAATAGTTTTAACGTCACACTGCTGTTATAGAGGGTAGGAGAGTAAAAGCTTTGCTATAAGCAGCTAGTGATGTAAAACCACACCACAGCTATAATGATGCAGATGGCAGAAGATAAAATCAGCAAGGCAGTGCACTGAAGCATAAGGTGAATTTTACACTTAGATTACCTTGATGATAACCCAGAGAAGTGGGGCTAGTCAGGAACACACAGAAAAGGGGTCTACAGCACTAAGGAGAAGCAGGGTGCTGCTGGGAAATGTAGTTTTAGCAGATAATAAGACGTGTATTCAGGTCTGTGCACAGAGGGGCAGAAAGAGATGGAGCAAAAGTGCAATAAAGAAACATGTATATTAATGGGAAGTATGCAGTTTGTGAAAAATTATTTGATTCAGAGAGTAAATCATAAAAGCGGTTGTTCTGAACTGATGAGAATGTCCTGGAGAAAAACGATGGTTCCTTAATCTGATATTTTGTTGTCTCCATGTTCAGTGTGGAACTCACCATGATACCAAACAGCACAATGACTACTTTTCACCTGACTGATCACAGGGCTGTAGACACTTGTGATGCTGATTACAGGTCGCTCCTTAGTCTATCATGTCCATAGGGTCAAATTTATTCAATCGTTTCTAGGGAAACCTCCATTTATGTCCAGGACATTTTCATTCGTTTTTTTTTTGTTTGATTGGTTATTTTTTTCCAAAATTCAAAAGCAAAAATCTGATTCTCATTGGATGTTATTAGGTAAATTTTAATTTAAAATAAATGCTGTCAGTTTCAAGGTATCTCAATGACAATTGTGGGGTTTTCTTACTTTACCAGAAGGGACCAATAATTTTGTCTTTGCATGTGTATATATACAGTGATTCCGCTGGTTGAATAGTGAGTGCAGCTCTGGAGTATAAGGCTGTGTGCGCACGTTGCGTTTTTTCATGCGTTTACGCAGCGTTTTAATCTGCAGCGTAAACTCATGCGTTCTGCTTCCTCAGCAAAGTCTATGAGAAGTCAGGAAATTGCATGCACACGTTGCGTTTTGGATGCCAATTTTTTTAAAAAATCAATGCGTTCAAAAAAATCAACATGTCACTTCTTTTGTGCATTTTGGATGCTTTTCCCTCTCTGTCTATGGTAGAGCAAGCATCCAGAACGCATGAATTCTGCATCCAAAATGTATCCAAAACGCACATGCAGTGACAAAACGCTGCAGAATATTTGTCACAGCAGAACGCAACGTGCGCACATAGCCTAATACAGGATGTAACTCAGGATCAGTACAGGATAAGTAATGTAATGTATGTACACAGTGACTGCACCAGCAGAATAGTGAGTGCAGCTCTGGAATATAATACAGGATGTAACTCAGGATCAGTACAGGATAAGTAATGTAATGTATGTACACAGCGACTGTACCAGCAGAATAGTGAGTGCAGCTCTGGTGTATAATATAGGTGGTAACTCCAGGATCAGTGCTGGATAAGTAATATAAGGTATGTACATAGTGACTGCACCAGCAGAATAGTGAGTGCAGCTCTGAAGTATAATACAGGATGAAACGCAGGATCAGTACAGGATAAGTAATGTAATGTATGTACACAGTGACTGCACCAGCAGAATAGTGAGTGCAGCTCTGGAGTATAATACAGGATGAAACGCAGGATCAGTACAGGATAAGTAATGTAATGTATGTACACAGTGACTGCACCAGCAGAATAGTGAGTGCAGCTCTGGAGTATAATACAGGAGGTAATTCAGGATCAGTACAGGATCAGTAATGTAATGTATGTGCACAGTGACTCCACCAGCAGAATACTGAGTGCAGCTCTGGGGAATAATACAGGATGTAACTCAGGAGCAGTACAGGATAAGTAATGTAATGTATGTACACAGTGACTGCACCAGCAGAATAGTGAGTGCAGCTCTGGAGTATAATACAGGATGTAACTCAGGATCAGTACAGGATCAGTAATGTAATGTATGTACACAGTGACTGCACCAGCAGAATAGTGAGTGCAGCTCTGGAGTATAATACAGGATCAGTAATGTAATGTATGTACACAGCGACTGCACCAGCAGAATAATGAGTGCAGCTCTGGAGTATAATCCTGGATAAGTGCTGTACGTACACAGTGATCATAGCGGTCTGTGCTATAGATGAATGCTCGGTGTCTACCCCCGGTGTGATATCGGTGTCTGTGCCGGTGTGCTCGGTTTTCTCCGCCTCTCCCGTTCTTACACATCAGCTCTGCTGCTGTCGCTATGGACGCTCCTCTTCTCTCTGTTTTGAGCTGTCCATCACTCTGCCTGTTTACAATCCGTACATTTATCACACAGCCCCGGCCTCGCGGTGTGACAGGCTATGGCCGTGTTTATCTGTTGTTATCATACGTTGAATACAGTGTGTATATTGTCAGTACAGGGAAGAGGAGGGCTCGGGGCCGCTCCGTCCTGTCAGGCAGTGTCCCGGTCACCCTCCCGTTGCTGGGCAGCAGTGGGGTCCTGGGCGGCCATCTTGTTCCCGCGGATGAATGAGCCGTCAGCAGCAGAGCCGTCCAGGCCGCGGGTCTCGTCTATCCGCCTCCATCCTCCGCTCTCCGGTCATGGCGCTCTCCGCCGCCCTCCTCCTCCTGCTTTCTCTGGCCGCCACCGCCGTCTCCGGGGCGCACGAGCTGCTCAATGAGGACGTGAAGCGCAGTGTGGATCTCAGCAGCCACATCGCCAAAGTGACGGCCGAGGTGAAGCTGTCCAACCCGGGGCCGGCCGCCGCGCACTCCTTCCTGGTGGCCCTGGAGCCGGAGCTGGCCGGACACCTGGCCTTCCTGGGGGTCAGTATGCCGCATTCCCGGCGCGGGATTAATCCTGTCACACAGTGGAGGGTGCGCCATTTACAGCGAGGACGGCAGATGCAGCACAGCCGAGTGTTTATATCTACACTTCCTGTCTGATCACACTGGATGTAGCAGAGCTGAGTGTGCTGTCACTGCGCTACCTGTATGACCATGGTGAGGTGCTGGCGCTTATAGCACTGGCACACAGATGTAAGGTTGAGTTGAGTTTGTCGCGCCACCGGACTGTCGCAGGGCTGAATGTGTGGTGGCGCAGGGTTGTTTGTCGTGCCGCCAAAGTGGCACAGGATTGAGTTTGTCGTGCTGCCAGATTGGCGCGGGGTTGAGTTTGTCGCGCCGCCGGAGTGGCGTAGGGTTGAGTTTGTCGCGCCGCCGGAGTGGCGTAGGGTTGAGTTTGTCGCGCCGCCGGAGTGGCGTAGGGTTGAGTTTGTCGTGCTGGCGGAGTGGCGCCCGGTTGAGTTTGTCATGGCGGCGGAGTGGTGTAGGGTTGAGTTTGTCGTGCTGCTGGGTTGAGTTTGTCGTGCTGCTGGGTTGAGTTTGTCGTGCTGCTGGGTTGAGTTTGTCGTGCTGCTGGGTTGAGTTTGTCGTGCTGCTGGGTTGAGTTTGTCGTGCTGCTGGGTTGAGTTTGTCGTGCTGCTGGGTTGAGTTTGTCGTGCTGCTGGGTTGAGTTTGTCGTGCTGCTGGGTTGAGTTTGTCGTGCTGCTGGGTTGAGTTTGTCGTGCTGCTGGGTTGAGTTTGTCGTGCTGCTGGGTTGAGTTTGTCGTGCTGCTGGGTTGAGTTTGTCGTGGCGCCGGGTTGAGTTTGTCGTGGCGCCGGGTTGAGTTTGTCGTGGCGCCGGGTTGAGTTTGTCGTGGCGCCGGGTTGAGTTTGTCGTGCCGCCGCAGTGGCTTCAGGGCTGAGTTTGTCGTGCCGCCGCAGTGGCTTCAGGGTTGAGTTTGCCGCGCCGCCGCAGTGGCTTCAGGGTTGAGTTTGCCGCGCCGCCGCAGTGGCTTCAGGGCTGAGTTTGCCGCGCCGCCGCAGTGGCTTCAGGGCTGAGTTTGCCGCGCCGCCGCAGTGGCTTCAGGGCTGAGTTTGCCGCGCCGCCGCAGTGGCTTCAGGGCTGAGTTTGCCGCGCCGCCGCAGTGGCTTCAGGGCTGAGTTTGCCGCGCCGCCGCAGTGGCTTCAGGGCTGAGTTTGCCGCGCCGCCGCAGTGGCTTCAGG
Organism: Anomaloglossus baeobatrachus; assembly: GCF_048569485.1. Classification (NCBI taxonomy): domain Eukaryota; kingdom Metazoa; phylum Chordata; class Amphibia; order Anura; family Aromobatidae; genus Anomaloglossus; species Anomaloglossus baeobatrachus. The sequence goes on from NC_134360.1 coordinate 40,640,927, forward strand.
GCTGAGTTTGCCGCGCCGCCGCAGTGGCTTCAGGGCTGAGTTTGCCGCGCCGCCGCAGTGGCTTCAGGGCTGAGTTTGCCGCGCCGCCGCAGTGGCTTCAGGGCTGAGTTTGCCGCGCCGCCGCAGTGGCTTCAGGGCTGAGTTTGCCGCGCCGCCGCAGTGGCTTCAGGGCTGAGTTTGCCGCGCCGCCGCAGTGGCTTCAGGGCTGAGTTTGCCGCGCCGCCGCAGTGGCTTCAGGGCTGAGTTTGCCGCGCCGCCGCAGTGGCTTCAGGGCTGAGTTTGCCGCGCCGCCGCAGTGGCTTCAGGGCTGAGTTTGCCGCGCCGCCGCAGTGGCTTCAGGGCTGAGTTTGCCGCGCCTCCGCAGTGGCTTCAGGGCTGAGTTTGCCGCGCCTCCGCAGTGGCTTCAGGGCTGAGTTTGCCGCGCCTCCGCAGTGGCTTCAGGGCTGAGTTTGCCGCGCCGCCGCAGTGGCTTCAGGGCTGAGTTTGCCGCGCCGCCGCAGTGGCTTCAGGGCTGAGTTTGCCGCGCCGCCGCAGTGGCTTCAGGGCTGAGTTTGCCGCGCCGCCGCAGTGGCTTCAGGGCTGAGTTTGCCGCGCCACCGGGACTGTCGCGAGGCCGAGTTGATTCGGTATGACACATTATTAGAGTATCGGTGTAGCAGAGTTTATCCAGTGATATGTGGTTTACATAGGACTGCAGGGTCTGTATTGTGCTGTGCACACAATAAACAGTCACATCCCCTCGGCTCTGCTACATCTGTGTGATTACTCGGCAGTCGCACAGGTCTGTGGATGCAGATGCAGCAGAGCTGGGTGTGTAGTGAGGCAGCCCTGGAGGATGTGCGCTCAGGACCCCGCCACTTCCTCCTCCTGCTCTGTAGGATTGTGACACGTCAGCGCTCGCCTCCAGGAGGAGTCCGCCCGCCCCGTGCCTGCAGCCGCCCACTACAACCCTCATCATCCAGGGTGCTGGGAGCCTCTCACCCTGCAGGAGGGGCGGGGACAGACCTAAAATCAGGCAGATTTATTATTGTCAGACACTGTAATCTAAGCTACTACAACTCCCAGCATTCCCTGACAGCCCCTGAGCTCCCCTCTGGGTAGAGACACTTTTGCACTTACCACAAAGCTTAAATTTTGAATTGCATAAATATTCATCCCCCCCCCCCCCATTATCAAAGCTGATTCCTGCAGTAGCAGAAATGTGATTTCCCCCCCCCCCCCCACACAGATGTGATCTGGGAGGGCATGCTGGGAATTGTAGTTTAACACCACCGTTAGGATGCTTGATTAAACATATTAAGGGGTGATTACTTATGAAATTTACCGTACAGCCTTTAACCCTTTTAAGGACCAAGCCGGACCGGGGTGTCCGTTACTTTCAAGGTGGCGGTTGTATAACAGCTCCTGAGCCAGCGCTGGACATATACAGTTGCTGTGCACTAAGGGGTTAATTCATCTGCAAATGTGGCTCATTGCCCAACGTCTGGAGTTCAAGGTCTGTTGGGGCATGCTGGGAGTTGTAGTGTCACAAAAGCTGAAGTGCAGAAGGCTGTTGCACTCTGTATTCTTGCAATAACGTCACTTTAAGGGGAATCTGTCACCAGGTTTTTGCTCCCCCATCTCAGAGCAGCATAATGTAGAGACAGAGACCCTGATTCCAGCGATGTCACTTACTGAGCTGTGTGCTGTCATTTTGATAAAATCACTATTTTCTCTGCTGCAGATCTAGCAGTTATACAGAGCTCAGGAATATGCTGGACTACCTGGTAGTCCTGAAATGATGATCTCCTGCTGATTAAACTGTAATTTTATGAAAAGTACACTAAGTAGCCCATTAAGTGACACATCACTGGAATCAGGATCTCTGCCCCTACATTATGCTGCTCTCAGATTAGGTGGCAAAAATCTGGTGACAGATTCCCTTTAAATAACGGCATCCAGCCCTGATACACTGCAACGAGCACTCCCCCCTGTGTCCACCAGACACGATCCGTTCACTGACTGCAAGCGCAGATGTGGCTGAATCAAACACAAAGCGCAATATAAAGTGGCAGGAGGTTTGTGGAGGGGTCCGATCAGTGCAGGGGCTTCTGCTGTCGCTGTGATCTAATCCCTGTGTTACAGGTGAAGACCGAGGATGAAGAGTTCGGCTACCTGGAAGTGCGGGAAAGCAAGGTGAAGGGCAAGAGGTGAGACTCCGGAATATATATATGTATGTATGTATGTATGTATGTCACGTCCGTGGAAACACACCTGGTTGCTGTATACACGGGATCATCCAGTGCATACGGCGGCCATGACACCCCCCCCCCCCACCCCGTCCTGACAATCATGTGATTGCAACTACTGAGGATCTCCTGGGTCCTAGCAGATACAGATGGGCTCTGCCGTGCAGTCAGGAGGTTGTGTCTGGGACAAAAATGTAGAGTCCAGGGGAACTTTAAGAGATAATAGGCCTCCAGTGTCATTCATATCATTATGGGGGGGGGGGATGGCCTCTTGGTTGAAGGTATCCTAAATTTTAGAACACAAAATATTTGCATGAGAGCGGGTAGAACACAGTTACGTTTTATTTCGCATTGATGACGTGGGGACAGGTGACACATTGTCTTGAGCACATGGCTGTTAGGCTAGCTTCACGCTTGCGTTTTTTCCTTCAGTCGCAATCCGCCGTTTTGGAAAACAGCGAAATCCATTAACGGATTCTGCTGCTTCCCATAGACTTGTATGGACGACGCATTGCGACTGATGGTCCTGCCTTGCATCCACCGGCCGACGCTGCGTTGCTTCCGCCGGGAGGAAAGATGACAGCATGTAACGTTTTTCTGCGCTTCCCCCTGAGCGTCAAAAAAATGCAATGTGCAGGATTCCTTCAGCGTCCGTCATTTTTATAATGGATGCCTATGGTGGCGGAATCCGTCATTTGACTGATTCCTGTGACGCATCTGTTTTTACACAACATGCACATGCGTTTTACTTTATCATGTTCTTTGTTTTTTTGGGGGTTTTTTTCCACCAGCGGTAAACAATTCTCGGTGCAGCTTCCAAATTCTCTGTCTCCTGGATCCAAGATCAAGGTCTTCATTGAGATGGTGTACACCCACATCCTGCACCCGTACCCCACCCAGATCACACAGGCCGAGAAGCAGTTTGTGACTTTTGAAGGCAGCCATTACTTCTACTCTCCGTACCCCACCACGTCCCAAACCACCCGCGTCAAACTCTCCTCCCGGAACGTGGAGAGCTACACCAAGCTCGGCAACCCCTCCCGAGCCGATGACACCATCGAGTACGGTCCCTTTAAGGACGTCCCTGCGTGGAGCCACGTAAGTGTGGAAATCGCTACTATAACACCTGCACTGTACGTGGCTTAGTCTCCAGTTTGGGTACTGTTGCCGTGTCGGTCCCTAGAATACATCTCACATTCATGATATCAGATGACTGCTTAACCCCTCTTTTTTTTTTTTTTTTTGTCTTTCCAGGACGTTATGAAGGTTCACTACGAGAACAATAGCCCCTTCCTCACCATCACCAGCATGACCCGCGTCATCGAGGTCTCCCATTGGGGTAACATCGCCGTAGAAGAGACTGTGGATTTAAAGCACACCGGAGCATATTTAAGGGGACCCTTCTCCCGATATGATTACCAGCGGCAGCCGGACAGCGGCATTTCATCTGTCAAATCCTTCAAGGTAGTGGGGAAAAAAACCACTTTTGTGATGGAAATTAGTGGGGCTGTGGCTCCGATACTTATAGGGGTACTCCTCATCGCTGTAAGTGATGGACTATTGTTAGGATAGGTCATCCCTTAATGATCGCTGGGAACAAGGGGCTTCGGCTGTCCCCATTCACTATGATGGAGGATCGCTGCATCAGTCGCTGGACATGCCTCTGCAGAGAAAAAACAAAAGCGGCCACAGTTCTTTTAATTTTTGCATCCTTAAGGGGCCCGGAGGTTGTACCCCTTCAGATCATTTAGCAATATGTCCTTACTAATCTGGGAATACCCCTGTAACTACAGTATAAACTCTCTGGTATTAACCCTTTGCAGAATCCATATTCTATATTAGCACTTTCCTCCCATTAGACCATTCTGCCGGCCGCTGCCCAAGACGTCTACTACAGGGATGAAATCGGGAACATCTCCACCAGCCATCTGCTGGTCCTGGACGACTCTGTGGAAATGGAGATCCGGCCCAGGTTTCCTCTTTTCGGAGGGTGGAAAACCCATTATATGATTGGTTACAACCTGCCAAGTTATGAGTACCTGTACAACCTGGGTGAGTGTCTGCTCCGTGCACGTCTAACCTAGCTCAGTCCGATAGCGATTGTAGTCTCTACCTTGCCGGCTTTGCTGGTGCCGTCTCCCTCTGCAGCTTTTCCATATTCTGCGCTTGTAGTTTGGGCAGGAATAATAGATCATATCCGACCCCTTATTCTCTCACAGGCGACCAGTACGCTCTGAAGATGAGGTTCATTGATCACGTGTTTGATGAGCAGGTCGTGGATTCTCTGACTGTGAAAATCATCCTCCCTGAAGGAGCAAAGTAAGTGTCTGGTGGAGGCATCGCTGTGCTATCTGCCGTATACACTGACAGTCACGGATTATAAAGTGATGGGGAATCACTGGGACGGGCCAACACTTTATAATCTGAGCGCTCTGACATCGGGGACCCCCCCCACAGACACCGCAGCTCCAGTTTGGTGCCGCATCCCATTTACAGATTCTGCCTGGAAAAACTTAAGGCTATGTGCCCACGGGAGATTAAACCTGCAGATTAATTTGCTGAAAATCCATGGATTTTTTCCAGATAAATCCGCAGGTTTCAGCAAGTACAGACACTCCCCATGTTATTTTATGGGACATGGGGAGTGCGGTGTCCATGCTGCGGTATGTGCGGCTCCGAAACATGCTGCGGATGTCCCGCAGCCATGCGTGATTGCATGTCAATTCTTTCTGCGGAATTACCTGCGGAATTCCCGCCTCTCCACTATGGAGATAGAGGCAGGTAAGCCGCATGAATGTCCGCAGGTTTACCGCAGCTATTTCGCTGGAATCCCACAATTTCAAACTAGCTGCGTATTCCAGGGAGCAGCTGCGGACATACCTGCGGATATATCAGCAGGCACAAACTCCTGTGGGCACATGGCCTAAAGAGGCAGCACCCACCCCAGCAGTGCTCCCCTTCATTCTCTGAAATGAGCGGGTACCTATCAGTAATGATAGCATATCCTAGCTGAATGCCATAATTTATCAGCTGGGAGTACCCCTTTTAATGTGTTGAGTTGTATAGTAGCCAAATTGACTCTTGGTAGCCATGAAGCTGCACTGCAGTACCCAGGATTGGCCACTACATTATATGGCGCTGTGAACATCTAAGCCGCTGTTGGAGATACAGCCTATTGGTGGGGGGTGTCAGGCGTCAGACCCCACCTGATATGATCTTGAACGTCCCCTTTAAACAGGTGGGGCATCGGTGCTGTGTTGTAGGTAGTTGCGGTTTCTGGCTGCCCCATAGTGATGTCCTCGCATTACTTGAGCTGGTCGTGTCAAATTATTTGCAGGAATATCGACGTAGAAAACCCCTACAACCTGAACCGCGCACCGGACGAGCTGCACTACACCTATCTGGACACCTTTGGCCGACCCGTCATCGTGGCTCACAAGAACAATCTGGTGGAGCAGCACATCCAGGACGTCGTGGTCCATTACACCTTCAATAAGATCCTGATGCTGCAGGAGCCTCTGCTGGTGGTCGGAGCCTTCTACATCCTGTTCTTCACCGTCATCATCTATGTCCGGCTCGACTTCTCCATCACCAAGGTGGGTATCTGTGATATGAAGAATCGGGAAAGCTGGATGAGGTCTCTGGTGGGACCCTCGATAATGAAGGGGTCACTTAGAAAAAGACGTAGTGTTCTGTTACCCAAATAATTGTACAGACCCTCTGTAGATCCACCTGGCAAACCCCTTTTATTTCTGTGCAGGACCCTGCGGCTGAAGCCAGGATGAAAGTGGCCTGCATCACGGAGCAGATCCTGACCCTGGTCAACAAGAGGCTCGGCATTTTCCGTCACTATGATGAAGCCGTGAATAAATATAAGCAGTCGCGGGACATCTCCACCCTCAACATAGGGAAGAAAGCTCTGGAAACCGAGCACAAGAACCTGACAAATGAGATTGCGTCTCTGCAGTCCAAGCTGAAGGCCGAGGGATCTGACCTGTGTGACAAGGTGAGGCCAGGATGGCAGAAACATGGCTGCTTCTTCCAAAAATTAGCTCCACGCCTGACCAGTTCCCCCCCCCCCCCCTCCCCCACATCCACATGCATGATTACCCCTTCAGGCCTCTTTCACACGTCCGTGAAAAACCACACATTTTGCACGAACTTGTTAAAGGTGCGTATGGGCCTCTGTGTGCCATGATTTTGGCACGAGTGTTCTCTGTGTGCTATCCGTGATAATACACGGAGATCAGGAACTTTATGCTCACCTGTCCGTGGTGCTGATGTCTTCCGCTTTGCGGTCTCCGGCCATGCTTCCGGTCCTCGGTGCAGTGAATATGCAATGAGCATAATGAGCGGGGTTGGAAGCAAGTGACAGCAGCAGTGGAGACAGGTGAGTATAGAAAATCATTTTTTCTTCGGCGCTCCATTGGGAGACCCAGACGATTGGGTGTATAGTACTGCCTCCGGAGGCCACACAAAGCATTACACTAAAAAGTGTAAGGCCCCTCCCCTTCTGGCTATACACCCCCAGTGGGATCACTGGCTCACCAGTTTTCTGCTTTGTGCGAAGGAGGTCAGACATCCACGCATAGCTCCACTGTTTAGTCAGCAGCAGCTGCTGACTATGTCGGATGGAAGAAAAGAGGGCCCATATAGGGCCCCCAGCATGCTCCCTTCTCACCCCACTTTATGTCGGCGGTGTTTGTTAAGGTTGAGGTACCCATTGTGGGTACGGAGGCTGGAGCCCACATGCTGTTTTCCTTCCCCATCCCCCTGAGGGGCTCTGAGGAAGTGGGATCTTACCGGCCCCCAAGCCCTGAGGCCGGGCTCCATCCACAGACCCATGGAACCTGCTGGATACGGAGCTGGGTACCGTTCAGGGACAAGGCCCTGCGACATTCAGGTACTCTGTGTCCCAACCAGGCCGCGCACATTCCAGACTTGCTGGGTGTGCTAGTGCGCCGGGGACAGTAGCGCTGCGCGCTGGGGTTACAGTCACTACAGTTTTTCTGAGTGACTTTATGTGTTGGGGACTGCCGCGCCGGCCGCCCCTGGAGCGGCGGCGCGGCTGCGACTTGTAGTGCGCCGGGGACTTAGCGCCGACCGTGCTTTTACGACGGCGTCGCTTATAAATTTAGTCCCCGGCTTCTGCGGCCTAGCTCCGCTTCGTTCCCGCCCCCACCCTGTCAATCAGGGCAAGGGAGAGACGCTGTACGATTAAGCAGCGCCGAGGGCTGGAGTCTTATTTACATACTCCAGCCCTCTCACTGAGCACAGTGGGACGCAGGTTTCCCGCTCTTTGTCTGCACACGCCCAGGGCCCGCCCCTCTCCACAGGACGCCGGCAGCCATTCCTACATGCAGTCTGGCTGGAGAACGGACACAGGCTCTGGGAGACCCAGACAAGGGATTTCTGGCGACCACACACCCGCGTTAGCCAGGCGGTAAGCAGCACTTTAGTTCTGGCCCCACTAGTGCCACAGTGTTATTTTGGTGTACCTTTTTTCTCTATACCATATATATATGTATATATATATTGCACTGTAAGGTCGCTTCTTGGCTGTATACCCTATCTTGCTCTGAGGAGACGACAACATGTCATCCGCAAAACGCAAGGGTGCCAAGACACAGGCTGTGAGCGCTACTTGTGCCGCTTGTGGGGCTGATCTACCGGCAGGTTACAATGACCCCCATTGTGTGCAATGTTCGGTCCCTGTGCCACTTCGTCAGCCGGAGTCTATGGTGGTAGTGGCCCAGGCAGAGTCGCCGGTGAACCCTGTCCCGGTGACGGGGACAGAGTTTGCAGTTTTTGCTGACAGGATGTCTGTCACTATGACAAAAATCCTAGAGACCTTGCAGGCCAGGCCAGTTACTCAGTCCATGGACACTGCTGCGGCAATGTTCCCCGGTCCCCCTCAGTTGGAGTTAATCCGTGCTTCAAGGGGGTCCCAGGCATCTCAGCCTGACGGCTCTGATTCAGATGACAGTCCCAGGCAGCCTAAGCGTGCTCGCTGGGAGAGACCCTCCACGTCATCACGCGGGTCAGGGTCTCAGCGAGAAGAGTCTCTACATGATGAGACAGAGGAGGGTGATCAGGAGTCTAATCCTGAAACCGCTCTCAATCTGGATACCCCTGATGGTGACGCCATGGTAAATGACCTTATAGGGGCCATCAATAGTCTATTGGAAATTTCTCCCCCTGCCCCTTCAGCAGAGGAGGCAGCTGCACAGCAGGAGAAGTTCCATTTCAGGTATCCCAAGCGTAAACTGAGTACTTTTCTGGACCACGCTGACTTCAGAGAATCAGTCCAGAAACACCATGCTTACCCAGACAAGCGTTTCTCCAAACGTCTTAAGGATACACGTTATCCCTTTCCCCCTGACGTGGTCAAACGCTGGACCCAGTGTCCAAAGGTGGACCCCCCAATCTCCAGGCTTGCGGCTAGATCCATAGTTGCAGTGGAGGATGGGGCTTCACTTAAAGATGCCAATGACAGACAGATGGACCTTTGGTTAAAGTCTGTCTATGAAGCTATCGGCGCGTCGTTTGCTCCAGCATTCGCGGCCGTGTGGGCACTCCAAGCTATTTCAGCTGGTCTGGCACAGGTGGACTCTATCATACGTCCAGCAGTGCCGCGAGTAGCGTCCCTAACCTCGCAAATGTCTGCGTTTGCGACTTACGCTATCAACGCTGTCCTGGACTCTACGAGCCGTACCTCAATGGCGTCTGCCAACTCTGTGGTCTTGCGCAGAGCCTTGTGGTTAAAGGAATGGAAAGCGGATTCTGCTTCCAAAAAATGTTTAACCAGCTTGCCACTATCTGTAGATAGACTGTTTGGTGAACAATTGGCTGAAATCATTAAGCAATCCAAGGGTAAAGACTCCTCCTTACCCCAGCCCAGATCAAGCAAACCTCAACAGAGGAAGTGGCAGTCGAGGTTTCGGTCCTTTCGAGGCTCCGGCAAGACCCAATTCTCCTCGTCCAAAGGGACTCAGAAGGAGCAAAGGAGCTCAGATTCCTGGCGGGCTCACTCACGCCCCAAGAAAGCAACCGGAGGAACCGCTTCCAAGGCGGCTGCCTCATGACTTTCGGCCTCATCCATCCGCATCCTCGGTCGGTGGCAGGCTCTCCCGCTTTTGCGACATTTGGCTGCCACAGGTCAAAGACCGGTGGGTAACAGACATTTTGTCTCACGGGTACAGGATAGAATTCAGTTCTCGTCCTCCGCCTCGGTTCTTCAGAACCTCCCCACATCCCGACCGAGCAGATGCCCTTCTGCAGGCGGTGTGCTCACTAAAAGCAGAAGGAGTGGTGATCCCTGTTCCTCTGCAGGAACAAGGGCAAGGTTTTTACTCCAATCTCTTTGTGGTTCCAAAAAAGGACGGCTCGTTTCGTCCTGTTCTGGACCTAAAGCTGCTCAACAAGCATGTGAACGCCAGGCGGTTCCGGATGGAATCCCTCCGCTCCGTCATTGCCTCAATGTCTCAAGGAGATTTCCTTGCATCAATAGACATCAAGGATGCTTATCTCCACGTGCCGATTGCTACAGAGCACCAACGTTTTCTACGTTTCGTGATAAGAGACGAACATCTCCAGTTCGTAGCCCTGCCATTTGGTCTGGCGACAGCCCCACGGGTGTTCACCAAGGTCATGGCGGCAGTGGTAGCAGTCTTGCACTCCCAGGGACACTCGGTGATCCCTTACTTAGACGATCTACTTGTCAAAGCACCCTCTCAAGAGGCATGCCAACACAGCCTGAATGTTGCGCTGGAGACTCTCCAGACTTTCGGGTGGATCATCAACTTTTCAAAGTCAAACCTGGCACCGACTCAATCACTAACGTATCTTGGCATGGAGTTTCATACTCTCTCAGCGATAGTGAAGCTTCCGCTGGACAAGCAGCGGTCACTACAGACAGGGGTGCAGTCTCTCCTTCAGGGTCGGTCGCACCCCTTAAGGCGCCTCATGCACTTCCTAGGGAAGATGGTGGCAGCAATGGAGGCAGTCCCGTTCGCGCAGTTTCATCTGCGCCCACTTCAATGGGACATTTTCCGCCAATGGGACGGGAAGACAACTTCCCTGGACAGGAAAGTCTCCCTTTCTCAGACGGCCAAGGACTCTCTGCAATGGTGGCTTCTTCCCACCTCATTATCACAGGGAAGATCATTCCTGCCCCCATCCTGGGCAGTGGTCACGACAGACGCGAGTCTGTCAGGGTGGGGAGCAGTTTTTCTCCACCACAGGGCTCAAGGGACGTGGACTCAGCAGGAGTCCACACTTCAGATCAATGTTCTGGAAATCAGGGCAGTGTATCTTGCCCTATTAGCCTTCCAGCAGTGGCTGGAAGGAAAGCAGATCCGAATTCAGTCGGACAACTCCACAGCGGTGGCATACATCAACCACCAAGGAGGGACACGCAGTCGGCAAGCCTTCCAGGAAGTCAGGCGGATTCTGATGTGGGTGGAGGAAAGAGCATCCACCATATCAGCAGTTCACATCCCGGGCGTAGAAAACTGGGAAGCAGACTTCCTCAGTCGCCAGGGCATGGACGCAGGGGAATGGTCCCTTCACCCGGACGTGTTTCAGGAAATCTGCCGCCGCTGGGGGGTGCCGGACGTCGACCTAATGGCGTCTCGGCACAACAACAAGGTCCCGACCTTCATAGCGCGGTCTCGCGATCAAAGAGCTCTGGCGGCAGACGCCTTAGTGCAAGATTGGTCGCAGTTCCGGCTCCCTTATGTGTTTCCACCTCTGGCACTCTTGCCCAGAGTGTTACGCAAGATCAGATCCGATTGCGGCCGCGTCATACTCGTCGCCCCAGACTGGCCGAGGAGGTCGTGGTACCCGGATCTGTGGCATCTCACGGTCGGCCAACCGTGGGCACTACCAGACCGTCCAGACTTACTGTCCCAAGGGCCGTTTTTCCATCGGAATTCTGCGGCCCTGAACCTGACTGTGTGGCCATTGAGTCCTGGATCCTAGCGTCTTCAGGATTATCCCAAGGGGTCGTTGCCACCATGAGACAGGCTAGGAAGTCCACTTCTGCTAAGATCTACCACAGAACGTGGAAGATTTTCTTATCCTGGTGCTCTGCATAAGGAGTATCCCCCTGGCCATTCGCGTTACCTGTCTCTTTCCTTCCTGCAATCTGGGTTGGAAAAGGGCTTGTCGCTCGGCTCCCTTAAAGGGCAAGTCTCGGCACTATCCGTGTTTTTTCAGAAGCGTCTAGCACGACTTTCTCAGGTGCGCACGTTCCTGCAGGGGGTTTGTCATATCGTACCTCCGTACAGGCGGCCGTTAGATCCGTGGGATCTAAACAAGGTCCTTGTTGCTCTCCAGAAGCCGCCCTTCGAGCCTCTGAGGGATGTGTCACTTTGTCGACTCTCACAGAAAGTGGCCTTTCTGGTAGCGGTCACGTCTCTTCGGAGAGTGTCTGAACTAGCAGCGCTGTCATGCAAAGCTCCTTTCCTGGTGTTCCACCAGGACAAGGTAGTGCTGCGCCCCATTCAGGAGTTCCTCCCTAAGGTGGTATCCTCTTTTCATCTTAATCAGGATATCTCCTTGCCTTCCTTTTATCCGCATGCAGTTCATCGGTATGAAAAGGATTTACATTTGTTGGATCTGGTGAGAGCACTCAGAATCTACATTTCCCGCACGGCGCCCCTGCGCCGCTCGGATGCACTCTTTGTCCTTGTCGCTGGTAAGCGCAAAGGGTCGCAGGCTTCCAAGGCCACCCTGGCTCGATGGATCAAAGAACCAATTCTTGAAGCCTACCGTTCTGCTGGGCTTCCGGTTCCATCAGGGCTGAAGGCCCATTCTACCAGAGCCGTGGGTGCGTCCTGGGCATTACGACACCAGGCTACGGCTCAACAGGTGTGCCAGGCAGCTACCTGGTCGAGTCTGCACACTTTCACCAAACATTATCAGGTGCATACCTATGCTTCGGCGGACGCCAGCCTAGGTAGAAGGGTCCTGCAGGCGGCAGTTGCCTCCCCGTAGGGGAGGGCTGTCTTTGCAGCTCTAACATGAGGTATTTCTTTACCCACCCAGGGACAGCTTTTGGACGTCCCAATCGTCTGGGTCTCCCAATGGAGCGCCGAAGAAGGGAATTTTGTTACTTACCGTAAATTCCTTTTCTTCTAGCTCCTATTGGGAGACCCAGCACCCGCCCTGTTGTCCTTCGGGATTTTTGGTTGTTTTTCGGGTACACATGTTGTTCATGTTGAACGGTTTTCAGTTCTCCGATGTTACTTCGGAGTGAATTTGTTTAAACCAGTTATTGGCTTTCCTCCTTCTTGCTTTTGCACTAAAACTGGTGAGCCAGTGATCCCACTGGGGGTGTATAGCCAGAAGGGGAGGGGCCTTACACTTTTTAGTGTAATGCTTTGTGTGGCCTCCGGAGGCAGTACTATACACCCAATCGTCTGGGTCTCCCAATAGGAGCTAGAAGAAAAGGAATTTACGGTAAGTAACAAAATTCCCTTCATTTCACAGAAATGTGTTTTTCTCCGGTACGTGTCACACTGATGTCACACAGATCACATACGTGCGGTCCATGTGACACCCGTGCTGCCAGAGAAAAGCTGACATGTCTACGTGTGGAGCACACGGACACACGTATAATTCACGCGGTCCATGTGAAAACACTCACGTGTGCACAAACCTATTGATTTTAATGGGTTACATGTGTCATTACAAACATACACAGCTGCACACTAAAATGCTAACAATAAATCAATTCTGGCATTGCATTACTGCTATAGGAATATTTGAAAAAAGGAGCTGTTTAGCTTATGTATTGGCCAATGCATGTGAGCCCGGTAACCAACGGCAAGGTAATCTCTGTATATCGGGAACCTAACCTGAAATGCCACTATCTGGGTAAAAAAACCTCCATGTCTGGGCAAAATGCCTCTATTTGGTTTAAAACCTGTTGTTTTTTTTTTTTTACCCAGATAGTGGCATTTCAGGTTAGGTTCTCGATACCAACGGCAAGGTAATCTCTGTATGTCAGGAACCTAACCTGAAATGCCACTATTTGGGTAAAAAAAAAAACAGGTTTTAATCCAGATAGAGGCATTTTGCCCAGACATGGATGTTTTTTACCCAGATAGTGTCATTTCAGGTTAGGTTCGTGATATACAGAGATTACCTTGGCGTTGGTGATCGGGCTCACATGCATTAGCCAATACATAAGCTAAGCACCTCCTTTTTTTTCAATTCTTCCTATAGCAATAATGCAATACCAGAGTTCACTTATTCATTGTCAGCATTTTAGTGTGCAGCTGTATATGTTTTGTAGTTGCAATGTTTTTTCAGCTGCACCTGTTCATTCCTATTGGATGTGCTGGTCAGTCTTTTTGTATACGCGTGTCGGTATCTCCGGTACATGTGAAAACGGACCGTACCGGAGACACGGATGTGTGAAGGGGCCTCAAGGAGAGAAGTTGCTGATTTTAGGTAGTGGTGCAAGTGTCATAAGATAGGAGGGGACTAGGAAAAATAAGGGCCACTGAGCAGCACAGAGTATTTCAGGATTTGATGTTGTACATTCATCCTCGGGGTTTGTGTCCACTCCCAGGTTGCAGAGATCCAGAAGCTGGACAGCCAAGTGAAGGAGATAGTGGTGAAGTCCTCCTCCGAGGCTGAGCGGCTGGTCGCCGGCAAGCTGAAGAAGGACAGCTACATCGAAAGCGAGAAGCAGCACGCCAACAGGCGCCAGGAGCTGGTCAATAAGATCGACAACATTCTCGATGCGTTGTAACTCCGCCAGGGACTGGACAAAACCTCAGGAGCCAGATCGCAGCAGTGCCTGAAAGCGAAACGTCCTGCCGCCCTATCGCTCTGACTCCTGCATTATTTGTCCTCTACTGCCCGTCACGCCTGTGAGATTAAGGCACAACTCTGGGCACGTGCCCACCGAGCCAGCGCCATGCTCTTATCCAGAGTACATGTATAGATGATCTGTATGCCCCCCTGAGAATCTGATATACTGTCAAACTGCTGCCGATTATCCCTCCACCTTTGTGCCGTACCGTGGGGTGCGATCAAGCACTTGATGGCTGCTGAACTGCTCAGTGGACACCGAAATGATAACAGAGAACACTAGCTTTAATGCACAGTTCTCCTGCAGTTTGTGCCTAAGATTCTCCCGGGGGGTTAGAATAATTTTCTTTTGGTTGGGAAGTGGAATAAGTGGGAATGTGGTGAAGTAAAAAACAAAAATATTTTTTTTTTCCTTGTCTCTTTTCTTTTTAATGTATGAAATCTTTTGATTTACTTATCATTTTCTTTACAAAATCGCCCCCGATCTTTTAGAGAACCATCCGCCCTTCTGTTTTTTTTTATTATTACCTGCCGTGAGCGACACATTTTCATACAAAGTCTCTGCCAAGTTTTTACACTTTTGATTGTCGGGAAAAACTGAAGAATTTTTTTTTTTTTTTTTTCCCTGCTTATTTGACCAAAAATGTAATAAAGAAGGGATTGTGGATACCCGAGCCTCTGGACTCTGCATGTGCCCATCTCTTTACTGACATAAGTTATTGAGAGTTCCTCCAGAAATTTCCGAGGTCGGCAAAACCTGAAAATATATCAATTTTACTATTTTATATTGAATTGACATCCTAAGATAGGGCAGCTGCATCTCCCTCCTCCCCCCTTTGCATGGCCTTCTATTTAGGACTGATGCGGGTTTTTTTTGGTTTTTTTTTGGTGACTGAAGGTTCCTGCAAGTTCCTGGAAGGTGAGGAAGACCTAAAACTACAGTTTTATATGTTGTACAAAGGATTTACTGCATGTAAGATCTACATGTACAGGTAGTCCTCGACTTATGACGTTGATCCGTTCTTACGCGGCGTCGTAAACCGAATTTCGATGTAAGTCGGACCATACGTTCATACAGTACTGTATCATAATAACAGTACAGTACTGCAACACTTAGCTTGGGAGGTAGCTGCAGAAGGTGCTGGGGATACTGGGGCCGGTATCGGATGAGTCTGGCTTACGTTTGGGAGCCATAATGAAGGGTGTTATGGCGTGCAGAAGGCTCGTTTTCCTCTGTACAGCACTGGACTAGAGCGTCGTATAAAGCGTCGTAACCACGAAATGATGTAACTCGAGACCGTTGTAACCCGAGGACTACCTGTATATTATATGTGGACGTTTACATTCAGCTTCCACTAGAGCAGGGGTCTCAAACACGCGGCCCGCAAGCCGCATGCGGGCCATCAGGCTGCTTCGTGCGGCCCCAGGCCCGTGCCCCTGTTCACTATCGCGGCCGGTGCAGGGGCCGCAGCCACTGTCTGTACTTTAGATGAGTGTTTTGCCGGCGCTGCGTTCTCAGAAGCAAGGACTGTGCACGCGCAGCGCCGGCAAAACATTCATCTGACATAAATCGCTGACAGTGGCTGCGGTCCCTGCACCGGCCGCGATAGTCACCGGGGCACGGCCTGCAGACAGCAAGAAGCAGAGGTGAGGAGCCGAGGGAGCGCGGGACAGGTGAGAAGAATGGTGTTTGTTTATTTCTTCGTCGCTCTATTGGGAGACCCAGACAATTGGGTGTATAGCTACTGCCTCCGGAGGCCACACAAAGTATTACACTTAAAAGTGTAAGGCCCCTCCCCTTCTGCCTATACACCCCCCGTGGGATCACGGCTGCTCAGTTTTCATGCTTTGTGCGAAGGAGGTCAGACATCCACGCATAGCTCCACTGTTTTTAGTCAGCAGCAGCTGCTGACTATGTCGGTTGGAAGAAAAGAGGGCCCATACTAGGGCCCCCAGCATGCTCCCTTCTCACCCCACTTTCTGTCGGCGGTGTTTGTAAGGTTGAGGTATCCATTGCGGGTACGGAGGCTGGAGCCCACATGCTGCTTTCCTTCCCCATCCCCCCTCAGGGCTCTGGGTGAAGTGGGATCTTACAGGTCTCCAGGCACTGAGACCGTGCTCCATCCACAGACCCAGAGAACCTGCTGGATATGGAGCTGGGTATCGTCAGGGACAGGGCCCTGCTACATTAAGGTACTCTGTGTCTCCGTACACATCGCGCACACACACACCAGCATTGCTGGGAGTGTTAGTGCGCCGGGGACAACAGCGCGGAGCGCTTGTGCTTTTATTCACTGCAGCTTAGCTGAGTGAATTTATGTATTAGGAACTGCCGCGCCGGCCGCGGCCGGGTGTTTTACACTGTGGCGCGGCTGGGACTTGTGGTGCGCCGGGGACTTCCGCGCTGGCCGTGCATAGGACGGCCGCGCTTATTACTCGAGTCCCCGGCTTTGCGGCCTAGTTTTCGTTTCGTTCCCGCCCCCAGCCCTGCCAGTCAGGGGAGGGGCGGGACGCTGTACAGAAAGTCAGCGCCGAGAGCTGGAGTCTGCTTTGCATTCTCCAGCCCCCTTCACTGGACACAGTGGGCCGCCAGTTTCCCGCTCTTGTCTGGGGCACGCCCACGGCCCGCCCCTCTTCACAGGACGCCGGCGGCCATTCCTGCATGCAGTCCGAGCTGGAGAAGGGAGACAAGCTCTGGGCAACCAGTCACAGGATTCTGGCGACCACACACCCGCTTTTGTGCGGGCGGTAAGAGCACCTGAAGTGCTGACCCCACTAATGCCGAAGTGGTCATTTGTACTTTATGCTTGTATGCTATACACTGCACTGTACGGTCGCTATTCTTGGATATATACCCTCCTAGATGGCGAGATAACAGCAGCAAAAAAGCAAGGGTGCTAAGGCACAAGCTTTCTATGCTGCGTGTATTGCATGTGCTGAAGTGTTCATTTGTACTTTATGCTTGTATGCTATACATTGCACTGTACGGTCGCTATTCTTGGCTATATACTATCCTAGATGGCTAGACAACAGCAGCAAAAAAGCAAGGGTGCCAAGGCACAGGCTTTCTATGCTGCTTGTACTGCATGTGATACCGTTCCACCGGCAGGTTCCACTGACCCCCATTGTGTGCAATGCTCCCCTGTAGCACTCGCTCAGCCGGGGTCTCTGCTAGAGGTGGCCAAAGGAACCACCTGTGAACCCTGTCCAGGGAAAGGGACGGAGTGGCAGTTTCGGCTGATAGATTGTCTGTGACTATGACTAACATCTTAGAGACTTTGCAGTCCAGACAGACCATGGGCAATGTTGATTCAATGCTCCCGGGCCACCCTCATTTGGAACAAATCAGTGCTCCGGGGAGGTCCCATGCATCCCAGGGTGAAGGCTCTGACACGGACAACAGTCCCAGACAGCCTAAGCGAGCTCGCTGGGAGCGGCACTCGGCTTCATCACTGGTCAGGGTCCCAGCAGGAGGACTCTAATGATGAGGCAGACGTAGCTGATCAGGACTCTGATCCTGAGACCGCTCTCAAGCCGGATACACCGGATGGTGACGCCATGGGGAATGATCTTATAGCGTCCATCAATGGAATGTTGGATATTTCTCCCTCAGCTCCTCCAGTGGAGGAGTCAGCTTCACAGCAGGAGAAATCCCTTTTCAGTATCTCAAGCGTAAATTGAGTACTTTTCTGGCCACTCTGACTTCAGAGAGGCAGTTCAGAAACACCACGCTTATCCAGATAAGCGTTTCTCCAAACGTATTAAGGATACAAGTTATCCCTTTCCACCTGACGTGGTCAAGAGCTGGACCCAGTGTCCAAAGGTGGATCCTCCAATCTCCAGGCTGGCGACTAGATCCATAGTTGCAGTGGAAGATGGGGCTTCCCTTAAAGATGCCACTGACACAGATGGAGCTCTGGTTGAAATCCATCTATGAAACTATCGGCGCGTCGTTTGCTCCAGCATTCGCAGCCGTATGGGCACTACAAATTAGTTCAGCTGGTCTGGCGCAGATTGACATCGTCACACGTACATCTGTTCCGCAAGTAGCGTCCTTAACCTCTCAAATGTCTGCATTTGCGTCTTACGCTATTAATGCTGTCCTGGACTCTACGAGCAGTACGGTAGGGGCGTCCGCCAACTCCGTGGTTGTACGCAGAGCCTTGGGGTTAAGGGAATGGAGGCAGATGCTGCTTCCAAAAAAGTGCTTAATTGCCATTTTCTGTGACAGACTGTTTCGTGAGAGATTAACGATTTCATCTAAACAGTCCAAGTCTAAGGATTCTTCCTTACCCCAGCCTAAACCTAACAAACCCCAACAGAGGAGGGGACAGTCGAGGTTTCGGTCCTTTCGAGGCTCGGGCAGGGCCCAATTGTCCTCGTCTAAAAGGACTCAAAAGGTTCAGAGGAGCTCAGATTCTTGGCGGGCTCAGTCACGCCCAAAGAAGGCAGCCGGAGGAACCGCTACCAAGGCAGCTTCCTCATGACTGTCGGCCTCCTCTCTCCGCATCCTCGGTCGGTGGCAGGCTCGCCCGCTTTGGGGACATTTAGCTGCCACAGGTCAAAGACCGTTGGGTGAGAGACATTCTGTCTCAAGAGTACAGGATCGAGTTCAGTTCTCGTCCTCCGACCCGATTCTTCAGAACTTCTCCACCTCCCGACCGAGCCGGTGCTCGTCTGCAGGCGGGTGCTCTCTAAAGGCAGAAGGAGTGGTGATCTCTGTTCCTCTCCAGGACCAAGGTCACGGTTTTTACTCCAATTTGTTTGTGGTGCCACAAAAGGGACGGGTCTTTCCGTCCTGTTCTGGACCTAAAAAACTGCTCAACAAGCATGTGAAGACCAGGCGGTTCCGGATGGAATCCCTCCGCTCCGTCATCGCCTCAATGTCTCAAGAAGAGTTCCTAGCATCAATGGACATGCTCCAGAGCACCAGCGTTTCTACGCTTCGTTACAGGAAACGAACACCTTTAGTTCGTAGCCCTGCCTTTCGGTCTGGCGACAGCCCCACGGGTCTTCACCAAGGTCATGGCTGAAGTAGTAGCAGTCCTGCGCTCTCAGGGTCACTCTGTGATCCCTTGCTTGGACGATCTACTCGTCAAGGCACCCTCTCAAGAGGCATGCCAACACAGCCTGATCGTTGCGCTGGAGACTCTCCAGAGTTTCGGGTAGATCATCAACTTTTCAAAGTCAATTCTGACCCCGACCCAATCGCTAACATATCTTGGCATGGGGTTTCATACTCTATCAGCGATAGTGAAACTTCCGCTGGGCAAACAGCGTTCACTTCAGACAGGGGTGCAATCTCTCCGTCAAGGCCAGTCGCACCCCTTGAGACGCCTCATGCACTTCCTAGAGAAGATGGTAGCAGCATTAGAGGCAGTCCCTTTCGCGCAGTTTCATCTGCGTCCACTACAAGGGGACATTCTCCGCCAATGGGACGGGGAGTCGACGTCCCCTCGACAGGGACGTTTCTCTTTCTCAGGCGGCCAAGGAGTCTCTTCGGTGGTGGCTTCTTCCCACCTCATTGTCTTCAGGGTGGGGAGCAATTTTTCTCCTCCACAGGGCTCAAGGTACGTGGACTCAGCAGGAGTCCACCCTTCAGATCAATGTTCTGGAAATCAGAGCAGTGTAATTTGCCCTACGAGCCTTCCAGCAGTGGCTGGAAGGCAAGCAGATCCGAATTCAGGCGGACAACCCCACAGCGGTGGCATACATCAACCACCAAGGGGGGACACGCAGTCGGCAAGCCTTCCAGGAAGTCCGGCGGTTTCTGACGTGGGTGGAAGACACGGCATCCACCATATCCGCAGTTCACATCCCGGGCGTAGAAAACTGGGAAGCAGACTTCCTCAGTCGCCAGGGTATGGACGCAGGGGAATGGTCTCTTCACCCGGACGCGTTTCAGGAGATCTGTCGCCGCTGGGGGATGCCGGACGTCGACCTAATGGCGTCCCGGCACAACAACAAGGTCCCAGCTTTCACGGCACGGTCTCACGATCACAGAGCTCTGGCGGCGGACGCCTTAGTTCAAGATTGGTCGCAGTTCCGGCTCCCTTATGTGTTTCCACCTCTGGCGCTGTTGCCCAGAGTGCTACGCAAGATCAGGTCCGACTGCCGCCGCGCCATCCTCGTCGCTCCAGACTGGCCGAGGAGGTCGTGGTTCCCGGATATGTGGCATCTCACGGTAGGACAACCGTGGGCACTACCAGACCGGCCAGACTTGCTGTCTCAAGGGCCGTTTTTCCATCTGAATTCTGCGGCCCTGAACCTGACTGTGTGGCCATTGAGTCCTGGATCCTGGCGTCTTCAGGATTATCTCAAGAGGTCATTGCCTCCATGGGATAGGCTAGGAAACCAAGCTCTACCAAGATCTACCACAGGACGTGGAAGATATTCTTAGCTTGGTGCTCGGCTCAGGACGTTTCTCCCTGACCATTGGCATTGACTACTTTCCTTTCCTTCCTGCAATCCAGGTTGGAAAAAGGTTGGTCGCTCGGCTCCCTTAAGGGACAAGACTCTGCGCTCTCTGTGGTTTTTTTTCAGAAGCGCCTGGCCAGACTCCAACAGGTACGCACGTTCCTGCAAGGGGTTTGTCAGATCGTCCCTCCTTACAAGCAGCCGTTAGAGCCCTGGGATCTGAACAGGGTTCTAATAGCTCTCCAGAAGCCGCTTTTCGAGCCTATGAGGGATGTTTCCCTTTCTCGCCTTTCACGGACAGTGGCCTTTTCTAGTGGCGGTCACGTCTCTTCGAAGAGTGGCCAAGCTAGCAGCGCTGTCTTGCAAATCTCCCTTCCTGGTGTTTTCACCAGGACAAGGTGGTTCTGCGCCCGATTCAGGAGTTCTCCCTAAGGTGGTATCCCCCTGTCATCTCAATCGGGATATCTCCTTACCGTCTTGTCATCCAGTTCATCAATGTGATCGGGATTTGCTTTTGTTGGATCTGGTGAGAGCTCTCAGAACCTACTTTTCCCGCACGGCCCTCCTGCGCCGCTCGGAGGCACTCTTGTCCTTGTCGCTGGTCAGCGTAAGGGGTTGCAAGCTTCCAAATCCACCCTGACTCGGTGGATCAACGAACCAGTTCTTGAAGTATACCGTTCTGCGGGGCTTCCGGTTCCCTCAGGGCTGAAGGCCCATTTTGCCAGAGCCGTGGGTGCGTCCCGGGCATTACGGCACCAGGCTTCGGCCCAGCAGGTGTGCCAGGCGGCTACCTGGTCGAGTCTGCACGCTTTTACCAAGCATTATCAGGTGCATACCTATGCTTCGGCGGACGCCAGCCTAGGTAGAAGAGTCCTGCAGGCGGCGGTTGCCCCCATGTAGGAAAAGGCCATTTTACGGCCTATCACGAGGTATTATTTTACCCACCCAGGGATTGCTTTTGGACATCCCAATTGTCTGGGTCTCCCAATAGAGCGACGAAGAAGAAGGGAATTTTGTTTACTTACCGTAAATTCCTTTTCTTCTAGCTCTAATTGGGAGACCCAGCACCCGCCCCTGTTTTTTTGGGGTATACATGTTAGTCATGTTGAATGGTTTCAGTTCTCCGATATTCCTTCGGATTGAATTTGCTTAAACCAGTTTATTGGCTTTCCTCCTTCTTGCTTTTGCACTAAAACTGAGCAGCCGTGATCCCACGGGGGGTGTATAGGCAGAAGGGGAGGGGCCTTACACTTTTAAGTGTAATACTTTGTGTGGCCTCCGGAGGCAGTAGCTATACACCCAATTGTCTGGGTCTCCCAATTAGAGCTAGAAGAAAAGGAATTTACGGTAAGTAAACAAAATTCCCTTTTTGTGTGTGAAGGACGGCACATTAACCCCTTAGCGACCTATGACGTATTGGGTACATCATGGCTCCCTGGTACTTAAGGACCCATGACATACCCAGTACGTCATGGCGAAATCGCGGCCCCGGTGGCTGCGATCGCCGTTTGCATTGCCAATAGCAAATACCTTAGATTTGGGGAGGAGGGAACCTCAGGAGGGGTGGTGTCTCCTCCCCGGACCTACGGAGGCTGTGATTGGCTGTGCGGCGTTCGTCAGCCAATCACAGCCACTGTAATGTTACAGCCATTGAAAATGGCTGTAACATTGAAATCCAGCCCTGATCAGTGCAGCTGTAGCACCGATCATTGGCTGGAGCTGGGTGACCTCAGTTTCACCCGCCCCCAGCTCTGATTGGAGAGACCGGCCTTGTGACCGATCTGTCCAATCACTGTGGATCTGGGGCCAGCGACCGCCCCCTCAGCTTCCCTCCGGCGTCTGTGGGTTGAAGCTGAGAGCGATCGGTAAATTATAGCGCCCCCTTTCACCCGCCGCCACTGCCCCCCCCCCATTACTACAGGATGGGGACATTACTATATTACTATAGAATAGGGACAAGGTGGGCACATGTCTATAGGATGGGGGCAAGGTGGGCACATGTCTATAGGATGGGGGCAAGGTGGGCACATGTCTATAGGATGGGGGCAAGGTGGGCACATGTCTATAGGATGGGGGCAAGGTGGGCACATGTCTAAAAGATGTTGGCCAAAATTTCTATATAGTGATAATTGTAACACTATTAGTTACAAGAAAGGGATAAAATGTAAAAAAAAAAACAAAATAAGGCATGACTTTGTTTACCATCAAATTTATTTTTTTTTATTTATTTTATATTTAACCAAAGAATGTGCACATTTGTTATAATAAACAAGTGAAAAATGTTGAAAATCAGTGGTCCAAAGGTGTGTAAAAAAAAAAAAAAAATATATGGTACCAATAAAAATGTCACTTTGTCCCGCAAAGAATGCGGTTCCCCAAATTATTTTTTTTTCCTCTGTGCGGCCCATACACCCAGCCGAGTTTGAGACCCCTGCACTAGAGGGAGCTCACTGCTCATAGATCTATTTGTATCTATGCACGGAGCTCCCTCTAGTGGCCACTGCAAAGATGCACCATTGCAACTCGTAGGGAATCAAATGAGGCTGCGTTTTTAGTGGAGTCTGACTACACTGTCCTCTGCAGCTTCTGTGTTGGATGTGCACACTTTATTGGTAGGAACTATGAAATGCAGCTTAAAGGGGTTGTCCACTACTGTGACATTGATGGCCTAGCCTTAGTTTGATCAGCTGGGGTCCAACACCCCACACGCCTTCTGTTTTAGCTGTGCTCGGTCCCGGCAGCAACAGGGGGCTGTAGATGCTCAGTTCCAGTGCTGCTTCGTCTTCTAATAGCGGCTGGGTACTGCACATCCGCCTCCTATTGATTAGAATGGAAGGTGGATGTGTAGTACCCGGCCACAGCCACTATTAGAAGATGGAACAGCTCCGGAACTGAGCATTTCTGGCTGCCTGCAGCCGGGTCCAAGAATAGCTGATCAGTGGAGGTGTGGGTGCTGTCTGCAGCCACCGCTGGGTCCAAAATTAGCTGATCAGTGGGGATGCGGGTTGTCGGACCCTGGCCAATCAGACATTGATGACCTATCCTAAGGATAGGCCATCAATGTCAAAGTAGTGGACAACCCCTTTAATTCCTCCAGTGTAGATGTTATAAGTGCACATTTCTTACCACTCAAAGAAAATCCTGGCTTTCTTTCAAGTGCGGCCATTGATGTTACTGCAACTTCTAGAAAGATGACTACAATAATCCTTCAACAGGCACAGAATTGTTCATAATGGCAGTAAAACTGGTCGTCATATGGCTGCTCACCACCAGGTGGCACTCTCTACTAGTGAACTACAGACCCACGGACGTTCTAGTGGAAATTAAATCTGTTCGGACGACTTCACATTCATATTTGCAAAAATGGGGGCAGCTTTTTGGTATTTTTTTTTCTTTCTCCAAATGCAGAATGCTCTAAGAGGTTTTGAGGAGGTTACAAAAACCCCCTCCTCTCCCCCCAAGATTTCTCATGAAAAAAGAAAAAAAAATGCATGTTGAAAGAAAGCCATAAGGAGCTTATAAAGTAGTATGGCATTTTTACAAGTCAAAAAATGTAACTTTCTCCCCCTCTATTTGAAAAGAAACCTGAATAAAAGCATGGGGCGGTAACAGACCAGCGTATACTGGGGCGCTTCTGTATATAGGGCCCAACCGCAGGTCTGAACACGGCCTCATAGCGATCACTACATGCAAAGTGGGATCAGCCCTACCACCTGCAATACAAGCTGATGCTATCCTGGGAAACCTTTAGGAATTGCAGCCATTTTTCTTCAAAGCCGCCTCATTTCAGGGGCTCAAAAGTAATTGGACAGATTAACTTTATAAATAAAGGGTTAATTTTTAATCCTTTGTAGAGAATCCTTTGCAGTGGTGGCTGCCTGAAGTGTTTCCTCCATGGACGTCACCATCGCTGGTCTCCTCCTGTGAGGCTTTGCCGCCTTCACTTGTTGCTTGTTTGTAGATCTTTCTGTCTTTAAGTTTTTCCTTCTATGTGAAATGCAGCTCGATGGGGTGATATCTGGTGATTCGCGACCATTGCAGAATATTCCACTGCTTTTTGCTTTCGCAGGATGTTTTGGATCATTGTCCATCTGTTCTATGAAGCGTCATCCTATCATTGCTGAATCTGAGCAGAAAGTCTCGCCCTGTACACTTCAGGATTCATCCGGCTGCTTCTGTCTTCAGTCACATCATCAATAACCACTAGTGCCCCAGGACCATTGGGAGCCCTACATGCCCGGCCAGCCCACTGCCTCCGCCATGTGTTACAGGATCTTGAGCCGTTCCAAGCCTTCGCCAGACTTTTTCTTCCATCATTCTGGTGCAGGTTGATCTTGGTCTCATCTGTCCTATGCTGCTTTTTCAGACCTGGGCAGCTTCCTTAGATGTTGTTTTGGCAAATTCTAATCTGTCCTTTCTATATTTAGGGTATGTGCGCACGTTGCTTTTTACCTGCTTTTTACCTGCTTTTTTGCTGCTTTTTCTTCTGCGCTGTTTAATGCCAAAATGGATGTGTTCTTCTATTCAAGCCTATGGGAATTTGGGTTTCTTGTTCACGCTATGTTGTTCAAAATGCTGCCTTTTTGTGGCAGAACTTTGGTCAAAAACTCAGCTTTGCAGTGCAAAACCCAAATGGCAAAAACAATTGACATGTTGCTTCTTTGAAAAGCTGAGTTTTTGACCAAAGTTCTGCCACAAAAAGGCAGCATTTTGAACAACATAGTGTGAACAAGAAACCCAAATTCCCATAGACTTTGCTTGAATAGAAGAACACATCCATTTTGGCATTAAACAGCGCAGAAGAAAAAGCAGCAAAAAAGCAGGTAAAAAGCAACGTGCGCACATACCCTTAAGGCTGATTACTGGTTTGCACCTTGTGGTGACCCCTCCGTATTTGCTGTCATGAAGTCTTCTATTTATGGGAGACTTAGATACTGAAACACCAACTTCTCGGAGATTGTTCTTCACTTGGGTGGATATTGTGAAGGGTTTTTCTTCACCATAGAAAGGATTCTGTGATCATCCACCAGTGTTGTCTTCCAGGGACAACCAGTCCTTTCTTTTTCGCTCCTAATTGGGAGACCCAGACAATTGGGTGTATAGCTACTGCCTCCGGAGGCCGCACAAAGTACTACACTTAAAAGTGTAAGGCCCCTCCCCTTCTGGCTATACACCCCCCCGTGGGAGCACGGGTCCTTCAGTTTTTTGCTTTGTGCGAAGGAGGTCAGACACGCACGCATAGCTCCACTGTTTAGTCAGCAGCAGCTGCTGACTATGTCGGATGGAAGAAAAGAGGACCCATACAAGGGTCCCCAGCATGCTCCCTTCTCACCCCACTTTCTGTCGGTGGTGCTTGTTAAGGTTGAGGTACCCATTGCGGGTACGGAGGCTGGAGCCCACATGCTGATTCCTTCCCCATCCCCATTGGGGCTCTGGGCGAAGTGGGATTTTACCGGTCTCCAGGCACTGAGACCGTGCTCCATCCGCAGCCCCTGGAGAAGCCGCTGGATATGGAGCTGAGTATCGTCAGGGACATGGCCCTGCTCCGTCAAGGTACTCTGTGTCCCCGTGCATACGCGCGCACACCGCAGCATTGCTGGGTGTGTTAGTGCGCCGGGGACAACAGCGCTGCTGCGCTTGTGCCATTTCCTCACTTCAGCTTAGCTGAGTGGGTAGACTCAGGGAGAACGGTCGCGCCGGCCGCTGGGACTGCGACGCGGCTGGGACTTGTGGTGCGCCGGGGACTTCCGCGCTGGCCGTGCATATATCACGGCCGCGCTTATTACTACAGTCCCCGGCTTTTGCGGCCTAGTTCGTTCGTTCCCGCCTCCGCACCTGCCAGTCAGGAGGAGGGCGGGACGCTGTACAGAGCATCAGCGCTGAGGGCTGGAGTCGTTTTTACATACTCCAGCCCTCACACCAGGCACAGTAGGACGCAGTTTCCCGCTCTTTGTTTGTGGCACGCCCACGGTCCGCCCCTCTTCACAGAACGCCGGCAGCCATTCCTGCCTGCACGCTGAGCTGCAGAGGGGAGACGGGGAGACCCAGACACGGGATTCTACGGCCTCATACCCGCTGTTCAGCGGGCGGTAAGCAGCCCTCAAGGGCTCACCCCCACTTGTGCCGTTTGTATACTGAGTATTTTGTGTTTGCAAATACTTTGTACTGTACGGTCGCTGGTGATTCTCGGCTATATACCCTCCTAGATTACAAGGAGGCAACAGCATGGCGTCCGCAAAACGCAAGGGTGCCAAGGCACAGACATTATATGCTGCCTGTACCGCATGTGGGGCTGATCTACCGGCAGGTGCCACTGACCCCCATTGTGTGCAGTGCTCGGCCCCTGTGCAACTTGCACAGCCGGGGCCTCTGCTGGACGTGACCCAGGGTGTACCACCTGGGAATGCTGTCCAGGTGACAGGAACGGAGTTTGCAGCTTTTGCTGACAGATTGTCTATGACCATGTCAAAGATTCTTGAAACATTGCAGTCTAGACCAGTAACTCAGACCATGGACACTGTGGCATCATTGCTCCCTGGTCCCCCTCAGCTGGAACACTTCCAAGCTCCGGGGGTGTCACATGCACCCCAGGGTGACGATTCTGACTCGGACGACAGTCCCAGACAACCTAAGCGGGCTCGTTATGAGGGGCCCTCAACTTCGTCTCACTGGTCAGGGTCCCAGCGGGACGAATCTATGGGTGATGAGGCGGATGTAACTGATCAAGATTCTGATCCGGGGTCCGCTCTCAATCTGGATACACCGGATGGTGACGCCATAGTGAATGATCTTATAGCGTCCATCAATAGGATGTTAGATATTTCTCCGCCAGCTCTTCCTGCGGAGGAGGCAGCTTCACAGCAGGAGAAATTCCATTTCAGATATCCCAAGCGTAAATTAAGCACTTTTCTGGACCACTCTGACTTTAGAGAGGCAATCCAGAAACACCACGCTTATCCTGAGAAGCGGTTTTCTAAACGGCTTAAAGATACACGCTATCCTTTTCCCCCTGACGTGGTCAAGGGTTGGACCCAGTGTCCCAAGGTGGACCCTCCAATCTCCAGGCTTGCAGCTAGATCCTTAGTTGCAGTAGAAGATGGAGCGGCACTTAAAGATGCCACTGACAGGCAGATGGAGCTCTAGCTGAAATCCATCTATGAAGCTATTGGAGCGTCGTTGGCGCCAGCTTTCGCAGCCGTATGGGCACTCCAAGCTATTTCAGCTGGGCTTATACATGTCGACTCGGTCACATGTACATCTGACCCGCAGGTGGCACCATTGACCTCTCAAATGTCTGCATTCGCGTCTTACGCGATTAATGCTGTCCTGGACTCTACGAGCCGTACGGCGGTGGCGTCAGCCAACTCCGTGGTTTTGCGCAGAGCCCTGTGGTTGAGAGAATGGAAAGCAGATTCTGCTTCCAAGAAGTGCTTAACCAGTTTGCCCTTTTCTCGTGACCGATTGTTTGGGGAGCGTTTGGATGAAATCATTAAACACTCCAAGGGTAAGGACTCATCCTTACCTCAACACAGACAAAACAAGCCCCAACAAAGGAGGGGTCAGTCTGGTTTTCGGTCCTTTCGAGGCTCAGGCAGGTCCCAATTCTCCTCGTCCAAGAGGACTCAAAAGGATCAGAGAGGCTCAGATTCTTGGCGGACTCAGTCACGCCCAAAAAAGACAGCAGGAAGAACCGTTACCAAGACGGCTTCCTCATGACTTTCAGCCTCCTCTCTCCGCATCCTCGGTCGGTGGCAGGCTCTCCCGCTTTGGCGGCATTTGGCTGTCACAGGTCAAAGACCGTTGGGTGAGGGACATTCTGTCTCACGGGTACAGGATAGAGTTCAGCTCTCGTCCTCCAACTCGTTTCTTCAGAACGTCCCCACCGCCCGACCGAGCCGATGCTCTGCTGCAGGCGGTGGCCGCTCTAAAGGCGGAAGGAGTGGTGACTTCCGTTCCTCTTCAGGAACAAGGTCACGGTTTTTACTCCAATCTGTTTGTGGTGCCAAAGAAGGACGGGTCCTTTCGGCCCGTCCTGGATCTAAAATTGCTCAACAAACACGTAAAAACCAGGAGGTTCCGGATGGAATCTCTCCGCTCCGTCATAGCCTCAATGTCTCAAGGAGATTTCTTAGCATCAATAGACATCAAAGATGCTTATCTTCACGTGCCGATTGCGCCAGAGCATCAGCGTTTTCTACGCTTCGTTATAGAAAGCGAACACATGCAGTTCGTAGCGTTACCTTTCGGGCTGGCAACAGCCCCTCGGGTCTTCACCAAGGTCATGGCAGCAGTAGTAGCTGTCCTGCACTCGCAGGGTCACTCCGTGATCCCGTATTTGGACGATCTACTTATAAAGGCACCCTCTCAAGAGGCATGCCAACACAGTCTGAACGTGGCACTGAAGACTCTCCAGAGTTTCGGGTGGATTATCAACTTTTCAAAGTCAAATCTAACCCCGACCCAATCACTAACATATCTTGGCATGGAGTTTCATACTCTCTCAGCGATAGTGAAGCTTCCACTGGACAAGCAGTGCTCTCTGCAGACAGGGGTGCAATCTCTCCTGCAGAACCAGTCCCACTCCTTGAGGCGCCTCATGCATTTCCTAGGGAAGATGGTGGCAGCAATGGAAGCAGTCCCTTTCGCGCAGTTTCATCTGCGCCCTCTACAATGGGACATTCTCCGCCAATGGGACGGGAAGTCGACGTCCCTCGACAGGGATGTCTCCCTCTCTCAGGCAACCAAGGACTCTCTCCGATGGTGGCTTCTTCCCACCTCATTGTCAAAAGGAAAGTCGTTCCTACCCCCATCCTGGGCGGTGGTCACGACAGATGCGAGCCTATCAGGGTGGGGAGCAGTGTTTCTTCACCACAGGGCTCAGGGTACGGGGACTCAGAGAGAGTCCACCCTTCAGATCAATGTTCTGGAAATCAGAGCAGTCTATCTTGCTCTGCGAGCCTTCCAACAGTGGCTGGAGGGCAAGCAGATCCGGATTCAGTCGGACAATTCCACAGCGGTGGCGTACATCAACCACCAAGGGGGAACACGCAGTCGACAAGCCTTTCAAGAAGTCCGGCGGATTCTGACGTGGGTGGAAAACACAGCATCCACCATATCCGCAGTTCACATCCCAGGCGTGGAAAACTGGGAAGCAGACTTTCTCAGTCGCCAGGGCATGGACGCAGGGGAATGGTCCCTTCACCCGGACGTGTTTCAGGAGATCTGTCGCCGCTGGGGGATGCCGGACGTCGACCTGATGGCGTCACGGCACAACAACAAGGTCCCGGTTTTCATGGCACGGTCTCACGATCACCGAGCTCTGGCGGCAGACGCCTTAGTTCAGGATTGGTCGCAGTTCCGACTACCTTATGTGTTCCCACCTCTGGCATTGTTGCCCAGAGTGCTCCGCAAAATCAGGTCCGACTGCCGTTGCGCCATTCTCGTCGCTCCAGACTGGCCAAGGAGGTCGTGGTACCCGGATCTGTGGCATCTCACGGTAGGACAACCGTGGGCGCTACCAGGCCGTCCAGACTTGCTGTCTCAAGGGCCGTTTTTCCATCTGAATTCTGCGGCCCTGAACCTGACTGTGTGGCCATTGAGTCCTGGATCCTAGGGACCTCAGGTTTATCTCATGATGTTGTTGCCACCATGAGACAGGCTAGAAAACCATCCTCCGCCAAGATCTACCACAGAACGTGGAAGATATTCTTATCCTGGTGCTCTGCTCAGGGAGTTTCTCCCTGGCCATTTGCATTGCCTATTTTTCTTTCCTTCCTGCAGTCTGGGTTGGAAAAAGGTTTGTCGCTTAGCTCCCTTAAAGGACAAGTCTCTGCGCTATCCGTATTCTTTCAGAAGCGCCTGGCGCGACTTCCTAAGGTACGCACGTTCCTGCAAGGGGTTTGTCATATCGTTCCCCCTTACAAGCGGCCATTGGAACCCTGGGATCTGAACAAGGTTCTGATTGCTCTCCAGAAGCCACCTTTCGAGCCTATGAAGGAGATTTCCTTTTCTCGGCTTTCACAGAAAGTGGCTTTTCTGGTGGCGGTCACGTCTCTTCGGAGAGTGTCAGAGCTGGCGGCGTTATCTTGCAAATCTCCCTTCCTGGTGTTTCACCAAGACAAGGTAGTTCTGCGTCCAATTCCAGAATTTCTTCCCAAGGTGGTATCTTCCTTTCATCTCAATCAGGATATCACTTTACCATCTTTGTGTCCGCATCCAGTTCACCAATTGAAAAGGGTTTGCATCTGTTGGACCTGGTGAGAGCACTCAGGATCTACATTTCCCGCACGGCGTCTCTGCGCCGTTTGGATGCACTCTTTATCCTGGTCGCTGGTCAGCATAAAGGGTCGCAAGCTTCCAAATCCACCCTTGCGCGGTGGATCAAGGAACCAATTCTTCACGCCTACCGTTCTGCTGGGCTTCCGACTCCTTCTGGACTGAAGGCCCATTCTACCAGAGCCGTGGGTGCGTCCTGGGCATTACGGCATCAGGCTACGGCTCAGCAGGTGTGCCAGGCGGCTACCTGGTCGAGTCTGCACACTTTCACCAAGCATTATCAGGTGCATACCTACGCTTCGGCGGATGCCAGCCTAGGTAGACAAGTCCTGCAGGCGGCGGTGGCCCACCTGTAAGAAAGGGCTGCCTGACAGCCCGATCGCGAGGTATTCTTTTACCCACCCAGGGACTGCTTTTGGACGTCCCAATTGTCTGGGTCTCCCAATTAGGAGCGAAAAAGAAGAAGGGAATTTTGTTTACTTACCGTAAATTCCTTTTCTTCTAGCTCCAATTGGGAGACCCAGCACCCGCCCTGTTTTTTCTGAGGGTATTTGTTTTTCGGGTGCACATGTTGTTCATGTTAATAACTTACGTTCTCCGATATTGTTTATCGGATTGAATTTGTTTTTGAAACAGTTATTGGCTTTCCTCCTTCTTGCTTTTGCACTAAAACTGAAGGACCCGTGCTCCCACGGGGGGGGTGTATAGCCAGAAGGGGAGGGGCCTTACACTTTTAAGTGTAGTACTTTGTGCGGCCTCCGGAGGCAGTAGCTATACACCCAATTGTCTGGGTCTCCCAATTGGAGCTAGAAGAAAAGGAATTTACGGTAAGTAAACAAAATTCCCTTCTTTTGAGTTCCCATCTCACAAGCGCTCCTAACGTTTCTTCTGTCTCTCTGATGGCTTTCTTCTTTGTTTTTTTTTTTTCCAGCCTAATGATGATCTGTTTCTCTTCCAATAAGAGCTCCTTTGACCTCCTGTCATGGGTTCACAGCAACAGCTTCCAAATGCAAACACCACACCTGGAATCAGCTCCAGACCTTTTACTTGCGTAATTAAAGGGAACCTGTCAGCAGAAATTTTGCACTAAACCTAAAAGATTCCCCTTCTGCAGCTCCTGGGCTGCATTCTAGCAAGGTTATTGTTGTTATTGTGCCTCCTTTTAGACCAAAATAAATACTTTATAAAGTGGTTCCTTTTCCTATGCAAATCTTGTTAATCGAACACGGGGGCGGGCTGTCTGGTGTCAGTTATCCTGCCTCCTGCTGCTTTACGCCGTCCCCCATCGCTCAATTTCATACCTGCGGGTGGCGGCGGCGCTGTGATTTTCATCAGCAAGTACCCGCCCATAATCTTGTGCCCGCGCAACACGTCACCAGCGGTCACACTGTGCTCAGTCCCGCTAGAGTGGCATGGCGCATGCGCGAGACCTCAGGTGCACTGGGCGGCGTCATGAGGTATGAAAATTTCTGCTGACAGGTTTCCTTTAATGGATTAATGCGGAACTAGCCCATACAGCCCATTAAAGAGCTTTTGAGATAATTGTCCAATTACTTTTGTCCCTTGAAGAAGAGAAAGCTACATATAAAAGAGCTGTAATTCTTAAACTCTTACTTCACTTAGGATGTGACACCCCCATATTAAAGCTGAGAGTCTGCACATTAGGCCCACATTGATTATATAACTGGATCTTAAATATGTTTTTGGTAAACAGCAAACATACCAAAACTTGTGTCTCTGTCCAAATATTTCTGGACTGAACTGTTGACGTCAGTATATCAGCCAATGACATTGCTGCTTCCATTTTGCTGGGGGCTCTGTGGTTTGTGGCTTGTGGCTCCCTCCTTGTTTCACCCAATGGTCCCCCCTGAGCCCGTCCAGATGTGTTCTCGGGTTAGGCTAGGGTCACATTTCCGTTAAATTGTATCAGTCACAATCCGCGGCGGATCCGTTTAGCGGATTCTGTTGTTTCCCATAGACTTGCATTAGTGGAGGATTGCGACTGATGACCTTGCGTTGCATCCGCTGCACCGCGGTCAATCGTTTTTGGACTGACCGCCGGGCGGAAACAACCCAGAATGTAACGTTTTTCTGGCCGTCAAAATCAACACACCGCGCAGGAATCCGTCGCCATCCGTCACGCTTGTATGTCTGTGGTGCTGGATTCCGTCGTAATCAGTCTTACAACGGAATTCAGCGCAGGATTCCGTTATGCTCTACTGAGCATGCCCAGCATGTTTGGCACGCCCACTGGGCTGTCCCAAACACAAACTGATCATGACGGATCCGTCAAAAAATGGACGCACAGCGAATGTAACGGACGCAACGGATCAGTTTTTTTTTCACAGGATTCCTGTGAAAGGAATCCTGTGAAGAACACATCCGTTGCGTCAGTTGACATCTAAAAAACGACGGATTTAAAACAACGGAAATGTGAATCTAGCCTTAGACATTGACTAGGTGACGACACTCCAGTCATTTCTTGCAGTATTTGTGACATCCGCCGTGGTTTTAGGCACGACCTACCTCCTGTGTGTACACAGGTCCGCACTTTAGTATCAAGGACGCCGCAAACAATCCTCCTCCGCTCGGTGTTTGACCAGAAGACGCTCACACAATGGACGTCACAATGACAAGTGATAAACCGCGCAGCTCAAACACAGGTTTCCCGGCAGAATGTGTCCCCCCCCCCCACCCATCCAAGACCATCTTTTATGGATTGTATGTACGAGACAAGGTGCGGAGAGAAGACGGGTTTATGGTGTTTACTTCCTGTATATTTTATTTCTGTATTGTATTCAGACCAGACAACACGTAAGGAAAGACCGTCCTAATCCACAGAAGCCAGAGGTTAGTGGTGGTGTGCTCGTATCACTGCCAACAGGGGGCAGTATTATAGTAGTTATATTATTGTATATAGGGGCAGTATTATAGTAGTTATATTCTTGTATATAGGGACAGTATTATAGTAGCTATATTCTTGTACATAAGGGCAGTATTATAGTAGATATATTCTTGTACATAAGGGCAGTATTATAGTAGATATATTCTTGTACATAGGGGCAGTATTATAGTAGTTATATTCTTGTACATAGGGGCAGTATTATAGTAGATATATTCTTGTACATAGGGGGCAGTATTATAGTAGTTATATTCTTGTACATAGGGGGCAGTATTATAGTAGTTATATTCTTGTACATAGGGGGCAGTATTATAGTAGTTATATTCTTGTACATAGGGGGCAGTATTATAGTAGATATATTCTTGTAAATAGGGGCAGTATTATAGTAGATATATTCTTGTACATAGGGGCAGTATTATAGTAGATATATTCTTGTACATAAGGGCAGTATTATAGTAGTTATATTCTTGTACATAGGGGCAGTATTATAGTAGATATATTCTTGTACATAGGGGCAGTATTATAGTAGATATATTCTTGTACATAGGCAGCAGTATTATAGTAGTTATATTCTTGTACATAGGGGCAGTATTATAGTAGTTATATTCTCGTAAATGGGGGCAGTATTATAGTAGTTTATATTCTTGTACATAGGGGGCAGTATTATAGTAGTTATATTCTTGTACATGGGCAGTATTATAGTAGTTA
The DNA here is from genome assembly GCF_048569485.1 of Anomaloglossus baeobatrachus. Lineage (NCBI taxonomy): Eukaryota > Metazoa > Chordata > Amphibia > Anura > Aromobatidae > Anomaloglossus > Anomaloglossus baeobatrachus. The sequence continues at coordinate 40,675,283 of NC_134360.1, forward strand.
TATTCTTGTACATAGGGGCAGTATTATAGTAGATATATTCTTGTACATAGGAGCAGTATTATAGTAGATATATTCTTGTACATAGGGGCAGTATTATAGTAGATATATTCTTGTACATAGGGGCAGTATTATAGTAGATATATTCTTGTACATAGGGGCAGTATTATAGTAGATATATTCTTGTACATAGGGGGCAGTATTATAGTAGTTATATTCTTGTACATGGGCAGTATTATAGTAGTTATATTCTTGTACATAGGGGCAGTATTATAGTAGATATATTCTTGTACATAGGAGCAGTATTATAGTAGATATATTCTTGTACATAGGGGCAGTATTATAGTAGATATATTCTTGTACATAGGGGCAGTATTATAGTAGTTATATTCTTGTACATAGGGGCAGTATTATAGTAGATATATTCTTGTACATAGGGGCAGTATTATAGTAGATATATTCTTGTACATAGGGGCAGTATTATAGTAGATATATTCTTGTACATAAGGGCAGTATTATAGTAGTTATATTCTTGTACATAGGGGCAGTATTATAGTAGTTATATTCTTATACATAGGGGCAGTATTATAGTAGATATATTCTTGTACATAGGGGCAGTATTATAGTAGATATATTCTTGTACATAGGCAGCAGTATTATAGTAGTTATATTCTTGTACATAGGGGCAGTATTATAGTAGTTATATTCTCGTAAATGGGGGCAGTATTATAGTAGTTTATATTCTTGTACATAGGGGGCAGTATTATAGTAGTTATATTCTCGTAAATGGCGGCAGTATTATAGTAGTTATATTCTTGTACATAGGGGGCAGTATTATAGTAGTTACGGTATATTCTTGTACATAGGGGCAGTATTATAGTAGTTACAGTTAGGTCCAGAAATATTTGGACAGTGACACAAGTTTTGTTATTTTAGCTGTTTACAAAAACATGTTCAGAAATACAATTATATATATAATATGGGCTGAAAGTGCACACTCCCAGCTGCAATATGAGAGTTTTCACATCCAAATCGGAGAAAGGGTTTAGGAATCATAGCTCTGTAATGCATAGCCTCCTCTTTTTCAAGGGACCAAAAGTAATTGGACAAGGGACTCTAAGGGCTGCAATTAACTCTGAAGGCATCTCCCTCGTTAACCTGTAATCAATGAAGTAGTTAAAAGGTCTGGGGTTGATTACAGGTGTGTGGTTTTGCATTTGGAAGCTGTTGCTGTGACCAGACAACATGCGGTCTAAGGAACTCTCAATTGAGGTGAAGCAGAACATCCTGAGGCTGAAAAAAAAGAAAAAATCCATCAGAGAGATAGCAGACATGCTTGGAGTAGCAAAATCAACAGTCGGGTACATTCTGAGAAAAAAGGAATTGACTGGTGAGCTTGGGAACTTAAAAAGGCCTGGGCGTCCACGGATGACAACAGTGGTGGATGATCGCCGCATACTTTCTTTGGTGAAGAAGAACCCGTCCACAACATCAACTGAAGTCCAGAACACTCTCAGTGAAGTAGGTGTATCTGTCTCTAAGTCAACAGTAAAGAGAAGACTCCATGAAAGTAAATACAAAGGGTTCACATCTAGATGCAAACCATTCATCAATTCCAAAAATAGACAGGCCAGAGTTAAATTTGCTGAAAAACACCTCATGAAGCCAGCTCAGTTCTGGAAAAGTATTCTATGGACAGATGAGACCAAGATCAACCTGTACCAGAATGATGGGAAGAAAAAAGTTTGGAGAAGAAAGGGAACGGCACATGATCCAAGGGAAACCACATCCTCTGTAAAACATGGTGGAGGCAACGTGATGGCATGGGCATGCATGGCTTTCAATGGCACTGGGTCACTTGTGTTTATTGATGACATAACAGCAGACAAGAGTAGCCGGATGAATTCTGAAGTGTACCGGGATATACTTTCAGCCCAGATTCAGCCAAATGCCGCAAAGTTGATCGGACGGCGCTTCATAGTACAGATGGACAATGACCCCAAGCATACAGCCAAAGCTACCCAGGAGTTCATGAGTGCAAAAAAGTGGAACATTCTGCAATGGCCAAGTCAATCACCAGATCTTAACCCAATTGAGCATGCATTTCACTTGCTCAAATCCAGACTTAAGACGGAAAGACCCACAAACAAGCAAGACCTGAAGGCTGCAGCTGTAAAGGCCTGGCAAAGCATTAAGAAGGAGGAAACCCAGCGTTTGGTGATGTCCATGGGTTCCAGACTTAAGGCAGTGATTGCCTCCAAAGGATTCGCAACAAAATATTGAAAATAAAAATATTTTGTTTGGGTTTGGTTTATTTGTCCAATTACTTTTGACCTCCTAAAATGTGGAGTGTTTGTAAAGAAATGTGACAATTCCTACAATTTCTATCAGATATTTTTGTTCAAACCTTCAAATTAAACGTTACAATCTGCACTTGAATTTTGTTGTAGAGATTTCATTTCAAATCCAATGTGGTGGCATGCAGAGCCCAACTCGCGAAAATTGTGTCACTGTCCAAATATTTCTGGACCTAACTGTATATTCTTGTACATAGGGGCAGTATTATAGTAGTTATATTCTTGTACATAGGAGCAGTATTATAGTAGTTATATTCTTGTACATAGGGGCAGTATTATAGTAGTTATATTCTCGTAAATGGGGGCAGTATTATAGTAGTTATATTCTTGTACATAGGGGGCAGTATTATAGTAGTTATATTCTTGTACATAGGGGCAGTATTATAGTAGTTATATTCTTGTACATAGGGGGCAGTATTATAGTTATATTCTTGTACATAGGAGCAGTATTATAGTAGATATATTCTTGTACATAAGGGCAGTATTATAGTAGTTATATTCTTGTACATAGGGGCAGTATTATAGTAGTTATATTCTTGTACATAGGGGCAGTATTATAGTAGTTATATTCTTGTACATAGGGGCAGTATTATAGTAGTTATATTCTCGTAAATGGGGGCAGTATTATAGTAGTTTATATTCTTGTACATAGGGGGCAGTATTATAGTAGTTATATTCTTGTACATAGGGGCAGTATTATAGTAGTTATATTCTTGTACATAGGGGCAGTATTATAGTAGTTATATTCTTGTACATAGGAGCAGTATTATAATAGTTATATTCTTGTACATAGGGGGCAGTATTATAGTAGTTATATACTTGTACATAGGGGGCAGTATTATAGTAGTTATATTCTTGTACATAGGGGGCAGTATTATAGTAGTTATATTCTTGTACATAGGGGCAGTATTATAGTAGTTATATTCTTGTACATAGGGGCAGTATTATAGTAGTTATATTCTTGTACATAGGAGCAGTATTATAGTAGTTATATTCTTGTACATAGGTGGCAGTATTATAGTAGCTATATTCTTGTACATAGGGGCAGTATTATAGTAATTGTACATAGGGGCAGTATTATAGTAGTTATATTCTTGTACATAGGGGGCAGTATTATAGTAGTTATATTCTTGTACATAGGGGCAGTATTAGAGTAGTTATATTCTTGCACATAGGAGCAGTATTATAGTAGTTATATTCTTGTACATAGGGGACAGTAATATAGTAGTTATATTCTTGTACATAGGGGGCAGTGTTATAGTAGTTACAGTCATATGAAAAAGTTTGGGCACCCCTATTAATGTTAACCTTTTTTCTTTATAACAATTTGGGTTTTTGCAGCAGCTATTTCAGTTTCATATATCTAATAACTGAAGGACTCAGTAAATATTTCTGGATTGAAATGAGGTTTATTGTACTAACAGAAAATGTGCAATCCGCATTTAAACAAAATTTTACCGGTGCATAAGTATGGGCACCCTTATCAATTTCTTGATTTGAAGACTTCTAACTACTTTTTACTGACTTACTAAAGCACTAAATTGGTTTTGTAACCTCATTGAGCCTTGAACTTCATAGGCAGGTGTATCCAATCATGAGAAAAGGTATTTAAGGTGGCCACTTGCAAGTTGTTCTCCTATTTGAATCTCCTATGAAGAGTGGCATCATGGGCTCCTCAAAACAACTCTCAAATGATCTGAAAACAAAGATTATTAAACACAGTTGTTCAGGGGAAGGTACAAAAAGTTGTCTCAGAGATTTAACCTGTCAGTTTCCCCTGTGAGGAACATAGTAAGGAAATGGAAGAACACAGGTACAGTTCTTGTTAAGCCCAGAAGTGGCAGGCCAAGAAAAATATCAGAAAGGCAGAGAAGAAGAATGGTGAGAACAGTCAAGGCCAATCCACAGACCACCTCCAAAGACATGCAGCATCATCTTGCTGCAGATGGTGTCAATGTGCATCGGTCAACAATACAGCGCACGTTGCACAAGGAGAAGCTGTATGGGAGAGTGATGCGAAAGAAGCCGTTTCTGCAAGCACGCCACAAACAGTCGCCTGAGGTATGCAAAAGCACATTTGGACAAGCCAGTTACATTTTGGAAGAAGGTCCTGTGGACTGATGAAACAAAGATTGAGTTGTTTGGTCATACAAAAAGGCGTTATGCATGGAGGCAAAAATACACAGCATTCCAAGAAAAGCACTTGCTACCCACAGTAAAATTTGGTGGAGGTTCCATCATGCTTTGGGGTTGTGTGGCCAATGCCGGCACCGGGAATCTTGTTAAAGTTGAGGGTCGCATGGATTCAACTCAGTATCAGCAGATTATTGACAATAATGTGCAAGAATCAGTGACGAAGTTGAAGTTACGCAGGGGATGGATATTTCAGCAAGACAATGATCCAAAATACCGCTCCAAATCTACTCAGGCAGAGGAACAATTACAATGTTCTGGAATGGCCATCCCTGTCCCCAGACCTGAATATCATTGAACATCTGTGGGATGATGTGAAGCGGCTGTCCATGCTCGGCGACCATCAAACTTAACTGAACTGGAATTGTTTTGTAAACAGGAATGGTCAAATCTACCTTCATCCAGGATCCAGGAACTCATTAAAAGCTACAGGAAGTGACTAGAGGCTGTTATTTTTGCAAAAGGAGGATCTACAAAATATTAATGTCACTTTTATGTTGAGGTGCCCATACTTTTGCACTGGTCAAATTTTGTTTAAATGCGTATTGCACATTTTCTGTTAGTACAATAAACCTCATTTCAATCCAGAAATATTACTCAGTCCATCAGTTATTAGATATATGAAACTGAAATAGCTGTTGCAAAAACCCAAATTGTTATAAAGAAAAAAGGTTAACATTAATAGGGGTGCCCAAACTTTTTCATATGACTGTATATTCTTGCACATAGGAGCAGTATTATAGTAGTTATATTCTTGTACATAGGGGGCAGTAATATAGTAGTTATATTCTTGTACATAGGGGGCAGTAATATAGTAGTTATATTCTTGTACATAGGGGGCAGTATTATAGTAGTTATATTCTTGCACATAGGGGCAGTATTATAGTAGTTATATTCTTGTACATAGGGGCAGTAATATAGTAGTTATATTCTTGCACATAGGAGCAGTATTATAGTAGTTATATTCTTGTACATAGGAGCAGTATTTTAGTAGTTATATTCTTGTACATAGGGGGCAGTAATATAGTAGTTATATTCTTGTACATAGGGGGCAGTATTATAGTAGTTATATTCTTGTACATAGGAGCAGTATTATAGTAGTTATATTCTTGTACATAGGGGGCAGTATTATAGTAGTTATATTCTTGCACATAGGGGCAGTAATATAGTAGTTATATTCTTGCACATAGGAGCAGTATTTTAGTAGTTATATTCTTGTACATAGGGGGCAGTAATATAGTAGTTATATTCTTGTACATAGGGGGCAGTAATATAGCAGTTATATTCTTGTACATAGGGGGCAGTATTATAGTAGTTATATTCTTGCACATAGGAGCAGTATTATAGTAGTTATATTCTTGTACATAGGAGCAGTATTATAGTAGTTATATTCTTGTACATAGGGGGCAGTATTATAGTAGTTATATTCTTGCACATAGGAGTAGTATTATAGTAGTTATATTCTTGTACATAGGAGCAGTATTATAGTAGTTATATTCTTGTACATAGGGGCAGTATTATAGTAGTTATATTCTTGAACTCTGCGCCCCGCTGAGTCCCATTCTTCCTTTATTCTGTTAATCACCCACTTTGTGATGAGATTTGGCCGTTTGGGCTCCGTCCTGTGGAGTAATTGCTAATTCTCTCGCCACCAAGGTTGAGCTTCTCCATAATGGAGATGACAGGGGTTGGGACTTGCAGCGGAGCACTGCGCTGGATGCTTCCACCCGACAAGTCCTAACAGTGTCGGTGCGCTCCATACTGTGATCCCACTCGGAATCTCTTACTGACAATTTGTTTTCTCACTACGTTAATACTTTGATGAAAAGAGACGTCAAAAAGCTCTTAAAGTTGTAGCTCCCTTTTAAAGTCAATCTGTCACCACCTCATAAATTTGCTTCGGGGCTTATAAAGCATCATGAAGGATTTCTCGGAGTGTGAACATAAAACGTTCCGCAATTATTATTTTTTAATTTGGCCGTCATGGAGTTTCCAATCTGAATGGAATCGACTAAAAGTAGAACTCCTCCTTTATTTTTGATACATGAGCGTACTTCCCCTTTAAATGCATTTCTGGAGAAAAAAAAAGAAGCTCCCGGGGTAGAGTTTAACTCATTTAGCGCTTTTATAGCTTCATAGCTCCCGAAAAACTGCCGAAAATAACTTGCAATCTACTTATCAATTGTTTCTGGTGCTTTTTCAAGCTTATTTGACAACAGGGTGTGGCTTAGTGGAGGAGGCGGAGTTTAATGTGGAAGAGGCAAAAACATTTGATCATATTTCTACCCCTATAAACAAACTTTAGGGGGTTGTCATCTTTTTAAAAAAACTTTTGTCTTTAGGCTCGGTTAACTAAAATGCAAACTGCTTTTCTCACCCTTCCCAGGTCCAGCGTTCTAACACTTACAATGCTGCAGCCAATCGGTGTAGACGGCATAAGCTGCTGAGCTTAGTGATGGGCTGCAGGGCTGCCAGCGTGCCATCACCACTGAAGCCAGGCAGAGACATGGTACTGGACCAGGGGAGGAGGAAGTAACATTCAAAGTTTATTTTTTTGAAAACCCATTGACTTTTTTTTTTTTTTTGGAGGGGGGATAACGCCTTTAAGAGCAGCGATCCAGGCAATCCTCAGTATTCTTACGGAGGTATTGGGGGTCTTCTCGGCGGCGTTGTGTGCGGCCCCCGGAGCACGGCTCTGTCATTGAAGTTCAGAGGCCTCTTCCTAATGTGCTAATTATTCCGTCCTCCTTCAAAGAGCTGCGCGCCCGAGGCGAGACGTGACAGGCGGGTGCGGACCGGGGCCCTGGCACACGGAGCAGTTCAAAGCCCCCCGCTCTCACCTTGCTTCAGGTGACATGAACCGACCCGTACAGGCAGAAGAATGGGGCAGTTTTCGGGAAATATCACACAACCCTCCGCCGTTTCTTCAGTTCGGGAAACTCCTTTGAAGTTCATGATTATCTCCCGTCCTATAATTAGACGCGGCTCGTCTGCTGTGATGCCTGCCAGGATTAGGGCTCTGCGCCGTCCCTCCTCTCCGCTCACACATGTCACTGTACGAGGGAGGGAGCCCCATCCGAAAAATGGGGACCGACAAGAAGAAAGGAGAGGGCAACCTATCCCAGTATGTAGTAGGTGTAATAATATTAGCAAATACCTCCAATCAGAAATGTAGTATAGTATTTCCAATTAGCTATGTTGCTTACCTCATGTGCAGGGCATTAGGTATCAATGGTTCCGATCATTCGTGTTGTATAGTTCTCGTGATCAGTTATGTTGCTTACCTCATGTGAAGGGCATTAGGTATCCATGGTTACAATCACTCGTGTAGCATAGTTTTCCTGATTAGCAATGTTGCTTACCTCATGTGCAGGGAATTATGTATCCATGATTGCAATCAGTCATGTAGTATAGTTTTCCTGATTAGCTATGTTTCTTACCTCATGTTCAGGGCATTAGGTATCAATGGTTACGACCATTCATGTAGTTGTCGCTTATCTCATGTACAGAGCATTAGGTATCCATGGTTACGACCATTTGTGTAGTATAGTTCTCCTGATTAGCTATGTTGCTTACCTCATGTGAAGGGCATTAGGTATCCATGGTTACAATTACCCCTGTAGCATAGTTTTCCTGATTAGCAATGTTGCTTACCTCATGTGCAGGGCATTATGTATCCATGATTGCAATCAGTCATGTAGTATAGTTTTCCTGATTAGCTATGTTTCTTACCTCATGTGCAGGGCATTAGGTATCAATGGTTCCGACCATTCATGTAGTTGTCGCTTATCTCATGTACAGAGCATTAGGTATCCATGGTTACGACCATTTGTGTAGTATAGTTCTCCTGATTAGCTATGTTGCTTACCTCATGTGAAGGGCATTAGGTATCCATGGTTACAATTACCCCTGTAGCATAGTTTTCCTGATTGGCAATGTTGCTTACCTCATGTGCAGGGCATTATGTATCCATGATTGCAATCAGTCATGTAGTATAGTTTTCCTGATTACCTATGTTGCTTACCTCATGTGCAATACATTAGGTTACGACCCCTACCAACTGTCACTATATGACTGGTCGTAACCATAGATACCTAATGCCCTGCACATGAGGTAAGCAACATACCTAATCAGGAGAACTATACTACATTTCTAATTGGAGATATTTGCTAAAGTTATTATTATTATTACACCTATGACCAGTTGAGATAGGATCTTGGAGATGGGAGCACCCCTTTAATCTGATACGGGCAGGATACCCCCATTCATGGTCTCCAGCAGATGGGCCACAATGGTAAATTCAATGCATTATATTGTGAACCATGGGAATCATCTATCATCTCCTTACAAGGCATATTAAAAGGAAGTAAGGAAATGATTCCTCAGTTATTCCTCCTGGAAATATAGTAACACATTGACAATGGGAGGCCCCACACTAAATAGATAAGTCTGTTGAATCAGTCTGATATCGATTGTGTATAGGGTCTGAGAGAATATGTCAGGGGACGTAAGGAGGGGGCGATCGAATTCCAATCTTTTGTTTGGTAGGGAGTCGCCAAATGATTCTGGCAGCGACTTTTCCTTAAAGATCAAAGAAGTCGAGCAGAGACGAAGCGTTCCTGTGTCGGGGGATTCATGAGAAAAAGACTGAGCTAATTTGTATGACCAAGTATGCCCAGATTACCATTATGTTTATTTCTCTATACAATGCCAGGAGGAACAACAGAGGAAAAGTAGACTACATTATTTTCTTTCCCAACTTTTTCTTACAGTGCCAAGAGGAACAACAGAGGGAAAGTGGGAGTCAAAGCTATATAATGGTAAAAACAAACACTAAATATAATGTCAGATGGTTTATTGACCCCTTATGCTTTTCATTAACTTTTATGGAAAAAGTTTTACAAAGGAAATGTAACAAAGTGGAAATAAAGGATTCCGTGAGATGACAGAATATATTAATAATTTGCCCCTCGTCTATTATTTGTGTCCTTTATACTCAGAAACTGTTCTCCCTGATTGACAAGACCAAAAAACCTTAAAGATCAAGAAACCATTTTTCTTTTTTTTCAATTTTGTTCATTTATTTCCAGGAGAAGTAACAGAGGAACAACAGAATTCAAAGCTTTTTCACGATGAATACATGCATTAAAAAAAAAAAAAAAAAGTAATTTGAGATTCAACCCTATTATTACTTTATAATATTGCTATATTATTATTAGTTGTGAAAAGAAAATGGAGCATAAATTAGAAAAAAAATTACTTTTATGTAAAAGAAATACATTTCTTTATTATTCCTCCTAAAAATGTATAATAATAAGTCGATAGTTGATGAGGAACGGTTTAGTTTAAAAAAAAAAACTTTTTTCATGATTTCCAGGAGGAATAAGAGAGGTTGTTCCTCTGTTATTCCTCCTGGAAATCATGAAAAAAGTTTTTTTTTAAACTAAACCGACTAAACCGTTCCTCATTAAGGGCAGCTATCGACTTATTATTATACATTTTTAGGAGGAATAATAAATAAATGTATTTCTTTTTTCGTCGGTTTAGTTTAAAACAAACTTTTTTCATGATTTCCAGGAGGAATAAGAGAGGTTGTTCCTCTGTTGTTCCTCCAGGAAATCATGAAAACATTTTTTAATTATATATTATTTTAGAAATGATGTTGATTAACCCTTTTAATAAAGAAAATTAAAATATTTTGGAAATAAATGGCTCTCGTAAAACCGGTTTAGACAGCAGGCCCGGAAGGGGGAGGGGGGTCTGGAGGGGGGCATTCATATTGTCCCTTTCTTTTCCCACTTTCTCTTCTTCACAAGTGCTCATTAGTGAACACGCCGGACGTGCGGCGTCCTCTCCACACCGCCCCCCCCCCATTGTGTCTGAGGGCGACGCATCCGGCCGCCCCTCCAGGTACGAAACCAAATATTGTCCTGGAAGCTTTCAAGAGCCTAAGTGCCATATCTGCAAATTATGTGAATCATCCTGAGGAAGGGAAGAAAAGAAAAAAAAGAAAAATTTCGTCCATGTTTGTGTCTTTTTTACTTTTTTTTTTTTTGGCATTGGACCAAACGGCAGAAGATCACAGATATTTATCACGTCCCGGAGCCTAATTTTAGAAGATTCGCCTCCATAAAGTGTCGTCTACGCGGCTGCCTCCAGCCCCGACCCTACGGCGGTGATCCCCGTCACTATAGACAGGTTTACAGGGGAGGGGGTCGTGTTTTATTTGATAATTCCTCCTCTTTGAAGTCACGAGATACAATTATACCTATGGTGTTACCTAAGCGGGATTGTATCTGGGTAATACGGGGGGGGTCCGGAGCTGGAGACCCTCCACTAGGATCTAAAATTGGCCATATATGGAAGAGATAAGCGGCAATATGATGCTTATCTATGGTGCAAAGACTAAACATCCAACCAAAGAGGGAATGAATGGCATGAAGGGGCCCTATCAGGGGCGGACTGGCTCGGGGGGCAAAGGGCCCCCCGGGCCGGTCTCAGAGCAGCAGTTTTGGGCCATCTGCCTCCATTGGACTGAGCGGCTGCACTGGCTCCGAAGTTCCCGATCTTCAATAGCAAAATTTGTAATGGACCCCCCCCCCCCTTCGCGAACGTGAGCTCGTTCTTCTCCACTCCTTTACCTTTCAGTCCTCGGCCTCTCACTTTGCTGCCTCTTATCTCTTCTTTTTTTTTTTTTTGCACATTCATACTTCCTCAAGCAAATTTAATGAATCTAAATAATAAAAGAATGAACCAACTTTGTTTAAAAAAAAAATAATTTTTTTTTACCGTTTTGTGTATACAGCACATATGCAGACCTATGTGTTGTCATAAGCACGGACTACATATAGACTGATCCTGATTAATATCGACTTGTGGTTGTATTGATGGAGGCTGCAGGGCTCCCCGTCTAAACTCCATCCTCTGCTCTCCGCCTCATCAACCTCCAACCAGTTTATCTAAATAATGGCTTTTCCGACTGATGACATCACCATCCAGGCAGTGACATCATCAAAATTCATCAAGAAGCCAGAAAATGAAGGCTATCTGCTCCAGGCGCTTGTAGAGATTGCTTGGTCATTATTAACCTCCCAAATTGAGCTCATTCATTTCTGACAGCTCATTTTTACTCATTGAGTTAAATAATAAAACAATTACCTGCATCCGTCACTAGGGGGAGTGTTGTGAATACTGTCTGGTGGAGTTCCGCTCTTGGACTCCCTCCTGTGGTCGCTGAGGTTAGTGGTTAGATTCTGTTCTCCAGTTCTACACACCTGGTTTGCAGCTCAAACCTTGATTTTGGATATAGGTGTGTGCTGGCTGTTTCTCTCTGCCAGTTGTCTGAAATTCCGGAGACTATAGGAGTCTGTCTCTTGTCCTTGTGGCTTCCCCGCTACCAAGCTAAGCTAAGTTCATGGTTTTGCTTCATACTTTTCGTGTGTTATTTGCTTATGCTTCTGTGAATTATCTCTGAAGGTTTTCTTTGTATCGTATCCTGTTTTGTTTGTGCCTTCAGACTAAAAGTATGAAGCAAAACCATTAACTTAGCTTGGTAGCGGGGAAGCCTGAGGGACAAGAGACAGACTCCTATAGTCTCTGGAATCTCAGACAACTGGCAGAGATAAAAAGCCAGCACACACCTATATCCAAAATCAAGGTTTGAGCTGCAAACCAGGTGTGTAGAACTGGAGAACAGAATCTAACACTAACCTCAGCGACCACAAGAGGGAGTCCAAGAGCGGAACTCCACCAGACAGTATTCCCAACAGGGGAGCTCCTCGCATACAGATTTAGTATTGAGTGTATGCAGGAAGCTTTCAAGCTCCCCCTAGTGGTGGATGTAGGAAGAATAATTTCTGGCAATGAAAAATTAATAATTACAGAATAATTAACCAGTTTAGGTAACAAATGTCTGAACTATTCGGTTATAGCCACTTTCAGTGATTTTCTATCTTAGCCCCTGTGTAGCTATTAATAATTTATTGATCTATCATTCAACATTCATAAAAATCATTTTCTATATGTGACGTCCGAGATGGTGGAAATACAGTAACGTGTATGGTGAAATCAGTCAGTCCCGTAGTGATCGGCTCCCTGGATCCGGGCTAAATTCACCCCTACCAAGAAGAGGAAACGTGAAGTCTTTGTCTCTTAAGAGTTAAATAATCTCGTCTTCATCTCGACTTTCTTGAAGGAATATTTCTGGTTCGTCCTCTTGTCGGTCAGAATGTACCAGGTGCCCCAGTAAATGCCGTTGGTGACCCCGCTGTACCGCCCCTTGCGATACCTTCCATTCAGATTGGCGGCCAGGCAAGTGTCGAACCACCAGCCGGAGCCGTAGTACGTGCCGCAGTTGCCGGATGGATAGTTGTCGTTATCGCTGTCGTACGTGGTGAAGTATTTATGATCGTGGTTGTAGTTTCGGCTGTAGCTGAGGGCATTCCCGGCATTGCCGAGGTATTCCCGGGCCGTCAGCCTGTACTTGTTCTGCTCGCTGGCCACCTTGAACTTCCGGTAGATGGCGTGGCGCTTCACCCCGTACCAGTCTTCCAGCTCGATGCGTAGGGTGTGTTGTCCTAACCTGGTGAGGCTGTGCAAGTGCTCGTTACCCAACCAATGCTCCCCTTGTAGGGTGCCGAAGCCTTGCTTATAGTCCTGCCACGTGCGGTTGAAGTCTACAGCGCCGTCCTGCCGCCGCTGGAAAACCGTCCACCCTCCTCCATCGGTGGTCATATCACAGTAAGCCTGGAAAAGATAGCACAATCAATACTCAGACCTTGTCATTCTATGCAAATCAATTCCAAAATTCGGGAGTGAGGGTCCCCACTGAGCCCCAACATTAGAAAGAAGGATGGTGCAGCTGGATTTTAAGCTTCCTCAGGGGTGAAGTGTTTGGAGAGGACAGAGATAACCAGCAATGGCTTATTCACCTTACGAGCTGCATGCACGCTCATCCCAGCAGAGAGCGCATGTGTATGTATGTGTATAACTAACGCCCAAATCTATCAGCTATAGATTTTCCAACACTTAAGATTATCAGTAGTGATGATCAGAAAGTCATCATCTGTCCTGGTGATAGCTCATAACTAGTGATGAGCGGGCAATACCATGCTCGGGTGCTCAGTACTCGTAACTAGTGATGAGCGGGCACTACCATGCTCGGGTGCTCAGTACTCATAACTAGTGATGAGCGGGCACTACCATGCTCGGGTGCTCAGTACTCGTAACTAGTGATGAGCGGGCACTACCATGCTCGGGGGCTCAGTACTCGTAACTAGTGATGAGTGGGCACTACCATGCTCGGGTGCTGAGTACTCATATCAAGTGATGAGTGGGCACTACCATGCTCGGGTGCTCGATACTCGTAACTAGTGATGAGCGGGAATTACCATGCTCGGGTGCTCGTAACTAGTGATGAGCGAGCACTACAATGCTCAGTACTCGTAACTAGTGATGAGCGGGCACTACCATGCTCGGGTGCTCAGTACTTGTAACTAGTGATGAGTGAGCACTACCATGCTTGGGTGCTTGGTACTCGTAACTAGTGATGAGTGGGCACTACCATGCTCAGGTGCTCAGTACTTGTAGCTAGTGATGAGCGGGCACTACCATGCTCGGGTGCTCTGTACTGGTAACTAGTGATGAGCGGGCACTACAATGCTCGGGTGCTCAGTACTGGTAACTACTGATTAGCGGGCACTACCATGCTCGGGTGCTCAGTACTTGTAGCTAGTGATGAGCGGGCACTACCATGCTCGGGTGCTCTGTACTGGTAACTAGTGATGAGCGGGCACTACCATGCTCAGGTGCTCAGTACTTGTAGCTAGTGATGAGCGGGCACTACCATGCTCGGGTGCTCTGTACTGGTAACTAGTGATGAGCGGGCACTACCATGCTCAGGTGCTCTGTACTGGTAACTAGTGATGAGCGGGCACTACCATGCTCAGGTGCTCTGTACTGGTAACTAGTGATGAGCGGGCACTACCATGCTTGGGTGCTCAGTACTTGTAACTAGTGATGAGCGGGCACTACCATGCTCGGGTGCTCAGTACTTGTAACTAGTGATGAGCGGGCACTACCATGCACGGGTGCTCGGTACTCGTAACTAGTGATGAGCGGGCACTACCATGCTCGGGTGCTCGGTACTCGTAACTAGTGATGAGTGGGCACTACCATGCTCGGTACTCGAAACGAGCAGTTGAAAGTTTAGACGGGCTCGTGTAACGTGTATAATGAATGTCCATGGGAAACTCAAGCATTTTTCCTGAAGATCTGGAAGTTCCCCATTGACTTCCATTATTTTCGGGTGCTCACGTCGCAACCTTCGAAGCGTTATGAGTATGGAGCACCCGAGCATGGTAGTGCTAGCTCATCATTAGTTTTCAGCTATCGACAGGATAGATGATGACTTTCTGATCGATGGTGGTCTGAACACTGGCCCCCCCCCCCCCCACCGATCCCAAAAAAGGGGCTCTGAATTGGTCGGTCAGAAGTGAGCTCACATGTCGAGCACATAGACAATGACTGGGGGGCTTATCTTTGCCATTGCTTCACAGTGACAGGTCATTTCACAGTTCCAGTGGTCGGACCCCCACCCAATTCTGAAGTGATCACCATATCTTATAGCCAAACACAGCATGGCTGGACTTATATCTGTACCTCAAAAGGCTGCCTGGTTGCAATAGGCTGAACAGTGTAGATCCCATTATCCCGGATTCCCTGTTTGTAGATATCCACACAATCTCGGGGAAACAATCTCTCTGGTTTTTCTGAAGATTCAGCTACCAACGAGAAAGAAAGAAAGAACTCATGAGCAGGAAGAAAGGAGAAAAGAAACTATATATTCATTATAGACAGAAGAGAACCTTTTACATCAATTTGTGCTGATTTATTCTGTAGAGGATTTCTATAGCCATCTAGAGATACAATTTTGTCTCCCAGCAGCCTCCACTAGGGGGAGGTCAGGAGCTGACTGCAGACTGTTATTATTGAATTGCATACAGTTAGGTCCAGAAATATTTGGACAGTGACACAATTTTCGCGAGTTGGGCTCTGCATGCCACCACATTGGATTTGAAATGAAACCTCTACAACAGAATTCAAGTGCAGATTGTAACGTTTAATTTGAAGGTTTGAACAAAAATATCTGATAGAAATTGTAGGAATTGTCACATTTCTTTACAAACACTCCACATTTTAGGAGGTCAAAAGTAATTGGACAAATAAACCAAACCCAAACAAAATATTTTTATTTTCAATATTTTGTTGCGAATCCTTTGGAGGCAATCACTGCCTTAAGTCTGGAACCCATGGACATCACCAAACGCTGGGTTTCCTCCTTCTTAATGCTTTGCCAGGCCTTTACAGCCGCAGCCTTCAGGTCTTGCTTGTTTGTGGGTCTTTCCGTCTTAAGTCTGGATTTGAACAAGTGAAATGCATGCTCAATTGGGTTAAGATCTGGTGATTGACTTGGCCATTGCAGAATGTTCCACTTTTTTGCACTCATGAACTCCTGGGTAGCTTTGGCTGAATGCTTGGGGTCATTGTCCATCTGTACTATGAAGCGCCGTCCGATCAACTTTGCGGCATTTGGCTGAATCTGGGCTGAAAGTATATCCCGGTACACTTCAGAATTCATCCGTCTACTCTTGTCTGCTGTTATGTCATCAATAAACACAAGTGACCCAGTGCCATTGAAAGCCATGCATGCCCATGCCATCACGTTGCCTCCACCATGTTTTACAGAGGATGTGGTGTGCCTTGGATCATGTGCCGTTCCCTTTCTTCTCCAAACTTTTTTCTTCCCATCATTCTGGTACAGGTTGATCTTTGTCTCATCTGTCCATAGAATACTTTTCCAGAACTGAGCTGGCTTCATGAGGTGTTTTTCAGCAAATTTAACCCTGGCCTGTCTATTTTTGGAATTGATGAATGGTTTGCATCTAGATGTGAACCCTTTGTATTTACTTTCATGGAGTCTTCTCTTTACTGTTGACTTAGAGACAGATACACCTACTTCACTGAGAGTGTTCTGGACTTCAGTTGATGTTGTGAACGGGTTCTTCTTCACCAAAGAAAGTATGCGGCGATCATCCACCACTGTTGTCATCCGTGGACGCCCAGACCTTTTTGAGTTTCCAAGCTCACCAGTCAATTCCTTTTTTCTCAGAATGTACCCGACTGTTGATTTTGCTACTCCAAGCATGTCTGCTATCTCTCTGATGGATTTTTTCTTTTTTTTCAGCCTCAGGATGTTCTGCTTCACCTCAATTGAGAGTTCCTTAGACCGCATGTTGTCTGGTCACAGCAACAGCTTCCAAATGCAAAACCACACACCTGTAATCAACCCCAGACCTTTTAACTACTTCATTGATTACAGGTTAACGAGGGAGACGCCTTCAGAGTTAATTGCAGCCCTTAGAGTCCCTTGTCCAATTACTTTTGGTCCCTTGAAAAAGAGGAGGCTATGCCTTACAGAGCTATGATTCCTAAACCCTTTCTCCGATTTGGATGTGAAAACTCTCATGTTGCAGCTGGGAGTGTGCACTTTCAGCCCATATTATATATATAATTGTATTTCTGAACATGTTTTTGTAAACAGCTAAAATAACAAAACTTGTGTCACTGTCCAAATATTTCTGGACCTAACTGTATATAAACAATGTGCAGGGAGCGCCCTCTAGTGGTGGCTACAGGTAGCCCGGATTTTATCATTTTGCTGCATAAATAGGAGATCTGTGAATAAATTAAGAAATGTTTCAGCACAAGAACAGAATGTTGGTCATACTAAGAACAGTTTTATATTCTGACAATAATTGTATAGATAAATATCATATCTTTTGGATTATAAGACACAGTTTTTCCTCCCAAAAATGTGGGAGGAAAATGAGGGGTGCTTCTTAAAATCCGAATGTAGCTTACCGGGAGGTGGAGAATGGGCTCTGTGCTGGCTGCCGTGTGAGCTGCGGTGAGGGCTGTCTGTGCGGGTGGCTGTCTGTGAGGGAGGCTGTCTGTGAGGGTGTCTGTCTGTGCAAAGGGCTGTCTGTGAGGGTGTCTGTCTGTGCAAAGGGCTGTCTGTGAGGGTGTCTGTCTGTGCAGAGGGCTGTCTGTGAGGGTGTCTGTCTGTGCAGAGGGCTGTCTGTGAGGGTGTCTGTCTGTGCAGAGGGCTGTCTGTGAGGGTGGCTGTCTGTGCAGAGGGCTGTCTGTGAGGGTGGCTGTCTGTGTGAAGGGCTGTCTGTGAGGGTGGCTGTCTGTGCAGAGGGCTGTCTGTGAGGGTGGCTGTCTGTGCAGAGGGCTGTCTGTGAGGGTGGCTGTCTGTGAGGGTGGCTGTCTGTGCGGAGGGCTGTCTGTGCGAAGGGCTGTCTGTGAGGGTGGCTGTCTGTGCGGAGGGCTGTCTGTGCAGGCGGCTGGTTGTCTGCCTGTGCGGGCGGCTGTCTGTGAGGGTGGCTGTCTGTGCAGAGGGCTGTCTGTGAGGGTGGCTGTCTGTGCAGAGGGCTGTCTGTGAGGGTGGCTGTCTGTGCAGAGGGCTGTCTGTGAGGGTGGCTGTCTGTGCGAAGGGCTGTCTGTGAGGGTGGCTGTCTGTGCGGAGGGCTGTCTGTGCAGGTGGCTGGTTGTCTGCCTGTGCGGGCGGCTGTCTGTGAGGGTGGCTGTCTGTGCAGAGGGCTGTCTGTGAGGGTTGCTGTCTGTGCGGAGGGCTGTCTGTGAGGGTTGCTGTCTGTGCGGAGGGCTGTCTGTGCAGGCGGCTAGTTGTCTGCCTGTGCGGGCAGCTGGCTGTGTGGATGGCTGAATGGAGCAGGGCGGTGTGGTAGGTGTCCCAGATGCTCTGGCTTCAAATAATGGCACCCGGAGTTGGCGCGTGCACCAACTCCGGGCACCATTTCTTTAAAGTGCACACCACCGACATAGCATCTGTGATACTCGCTGTACTGCCCTGCTCCACGCAGTCCCTACCGCCGCCATCACAGACCTCACTGCTGCCAGCACAGACCCCACCGCTGCCAGCACAGACCTCACCGCTGCCAGCACAGACCCCACCTCTGCCAGCATAGATCCCACCACTGCCATCACAGACCCCACCCCTGCCATCGCAGACCCCACCACTGCCATCGCAGACCCCACCACTGCCATCGCAGACCCCACCGCTCCCAGCACAGACCCCACCTCTGCCAGCACAGATCCCACCACTGCCATCACAGACCCCCACCTCTGCCATCACAGACCCCACTGCTGCCATCACAGACCCCACCTCTGCCATCACAGACCCCACCTCTGCCATCACAGACCCCACCGCTGCCATCACAGACCCCACCGCTGCTATCACAGACTTGACCGCTGCCATCACAGACCCCACTGCTGCCAGCACAGACCCCACTGCTGCCAGCACAGACCCCACCGCTACCTGCACAGAATCCACTTATACCACTGCCCTGCCTCCTGTTACCCCGCCTCACTACTGTTGACGCCCCCCTTCGGTAAAACCACAACGAAGTATAATATGGAACCCCCTTTTTTTCTCTAATTTTGGGGTGCATCTTATAATCCGATGCGTCTTATAAAACGAAAAATACGGTAATTTACTAGGAAATATTGAGTGATTGAGGATCTTGTATGTGTCACATTAACTCTCACCTGCGGATCCCGTGTTTCCCACGCTCTTCAGTATCTGCGGCATCTCCTCCTTTGTCTCAAGGGTCCGGAGACGTCGACTTTCTACAACAAAGACTTTTTGAGTGAATGCAAAAATAAAGGGCTTGATATAACAAAGTGAAATATAAATAAACAAAAAAGAAGCACAACAAAGTAATGTAGTATCCCATGATATTGCACATTTGCTATAATGTATTTGCTCCAAGTACATAAAATAGCAATTTTTCAAATAGTTTGGCTTAAAAGTCTCCTTCCGCTTTGTGTACACAGCTCCTATGCAGAATTCTGCCTCTGCAAACAGGGAAGGATGGAAGCAAGTACGACCGTAACATCAGACTACAAATGGAATGTTTGTAGTCTGTAACCATAGAGACAGGATTTAAATTGTTTTTCATTCTAAGGACACTGACACTTTATTATCTTTTATCATTGCTGCTTTAAAAATTGAAAAAAAATCCTAATAATTTCTCGGATTTATTTTTGGCAGCGATCTAAGGCTATAAAAAAGCTGGTTTAGGAAATGATGTGGACGGAGCCTAACAACCCCCTTTGGGCTTCTTCTAAAAGTCTCCAATTAGTTCAGCTTTATTCTGCAATTTCTTGAAGGGGCCATATTGTATATGGGAGTAATGACTCGGATTTTCCCTATACATCTGGCCTCCTAATAATACTGAACTGGCAAATGCACAGCCCTAAGCTAAGGACAGAGTGGGGATTGTGTGGAGCGAACGCTCTTGTCTTTGTTTATTGGAGCCGGGACGGTCACATCAGAAAGCTTGGGTCCAAACTCTTCCAACTCCGGAGGACGTCAGCGCTTGGAGGGGCTCGTCGGAGCATCAAAGACCGGACAGCATTAAATGAGCCGCACAATGCTAATTTCCCCTTTGTTTGTTTTTTTCGCCTTCCACCTCAATAACTCGCACAAAATCTTAACTAATCCCTTTTTGTTTTAATAGATGTGATACTCATAACACAAGAAGCACCAGATGGATAGATAGATAATTATAGGGTTAAAAATAGACACAAGTCCATTGAGTTCATCCTATCTAACATATTGATCCAGAGGAAACAAAAACCCCACGGGTCAGATGCTAATTGCCCCATATTAGGGGAAAATCCTTCCCTGCCCCAGATGTGGCAATCAGACGGGTTTCTTGGATCCATGTCCCATCATTTTCCAGGCCCTCCTTGAACTTGTTTAGTGAATTGACCATTGCAGCATGTTGTGTTACTGCTTGTACAGTAAAGAATCCTGACACTCACTGCTCATACAGGAAAGAATCCTTACACTGCTCATACAGTGAATAATCTTTACATTCACTCCTTGCAACTTACTGCTCGTACAGTCCTTACAATCTCGGCTCATACAGTAAAGAATCCTTACATTCACTGCTCGTGGAGAAAAGAAACCTTAAAAAGAAACTGCTCCTACAGTAAGGGATCCTTAAGCTCATTGCTCATACAGTAAGGGATCCTTACACTCATTGCTCATACAGTAAGGGATCCTTACGCTCACTGCTCATGTAGTGAAGAATCACTACACTCACTGCTTGAATAATAAAGAATTCTTACACTTGCTGCTCGTAGAGAAAAGAAACCTTACAATCACTGCTCGTAGAGAAAGGAAACCTTACAATCACTGCTCGTAGAGAAAAGAAACCTTACAATCACTGTTCACACAGTAAGAAATACTTACACTCTCTGCTCATACTGTAAATTATCCCTACACTCACTGCTTGCATATTCAAGTATCCTTACACTCACTGCTCGTAGAGAAAAAAAAACTTACACCCACTGCTCACACAGTTAGGAATCCTTATAATCACTGCTCATACAGTAAAGAATCCCTACACTCACTGTTTGTATAATAAAGAATTCTAAAGGCCCTGTCACACACACAGAAAAATCTTTGGCAGATCTATGGTTGCAGTGAAATCATGGACATATTGTTCCATTTGTACACAGCCACAAACCTGGCACTGATTGTCCACAATTTCACTGCAACCACAGATCTGCCACAGATTTATCTGAGTGGGTGACAGGGCCTTTATACTTGCTGCTCGTAGAGAAAAGAAACCTTACAATCACTGCTCATACAGTTAGGAATCCTTACACTGTCTGCTCACACAGTAAAGAATCCTTACGCTCACTGCTCATACAGTAAAGAATCCTTACACTCACTGCTCATACAGTAAAGAATCCTTACACTCACTGCTCATACAGTAAAGAATCCTTACACTCACTGCTCATACAGTAAAGAATCCTTACGCTCACTGCTCATACAGTAAAGAATCCTTACACTCACTGCTCATACAGTAAAGAATCCTTACACTCACTGCTCATACAGTAAAGAATCCTTACACTCACTGCTCATACAGTAAAGAATCCTTACACTCACTGCTCATACAGTAAAGAATCCTTACACTCACTGCTCATACAGTAAAGAATCCTTACACTCACTGCTCATACAGTAAAGAATCCTTACGCTCACTGCTCATACAGTAAAGAATCCTTACACTCACTGCTCATACAGTAAAGAATCCTTACACTCTCTGCTCACACAGTAAAGAATCCTTACGCTCACTGCTCATACAGTAAAGAATCCCGACACTCACTGCATGTATATTAAAGAATCCTTGCACTCACTGCTCATACAGTAAACAGTCCTTACACTCACTGCCCATGCAGTTAAGAAGCCTTATACTCACTACTCATACAGTACAGAATTTTTACACTCAGTGCTTGTCCAGTAAAGAATTTCCATCTGCCATATGGAAAGGCATATACATAAAACCTCAACATTGAAACTGCAACAGTAAGAATGAAAAGTCATGACATTCTTGAAATCACAGGTATGGAGACGTTACTGATCTGCAAATGATCAAAAAAAGGAAACAATATTTTTAAAATATCTGGATTTATGCAGTGTGGCGTATGAGCCATGTGCAGAAATCCCGGCCCTTAGAGCCTCGGCAGCTATCAGTAAGGTTATTAACGCATTTGAGCAAATCATCAAGATCCTCTGCTGGCAGCTCCACTGACGTCCCAGATATGAGACAAGTCCGGAGACGCTGCAGCCATGGTGGCACGTTCAGGGCTCACAGTAGTACGGGAAGCTGATACAGAGAGATACGAGATAATTAATAGATAAATAATAGATTTTTCTTAGCACAGTGATGGGTGATGGGTTTTTCCTCCTGCACACACATGGAGAGGATAGCTCTGGCAGTTTATTTTTCTGCCGTGTTCTATTTCTTCATTTCTTGCTGATTGTTTATAAACAATACTAGCTGTAGTACCTGGGCGTGTCCCAGGATAGTAGCTGTCTCTCTGTCTCTCTCCGAGTTTCTGTCTGTCTGTCTCTTTCTGTCTGTCTCTGTGTTCCTGTCTCTGTGTGTCTGTCTCTGTCTGTCTGTATCAGTCTCTCTGTCTGTCTCTGTCTGTGTCTGTCAGTCTCTTTCCCCGTCTGTCTCATTCCAGGTCTGTCTCTTTCCCCGTCTGTCTCGTTGCAGGTCTGTCTCTTTCCCCGTCTGTCTCGTTCCAGGTCTGTCTCTTTCCCTGTCTGTCTCTATAACCGTCTGTCTCGTTCAAGATCTCTCTCGTTCCAGGTCTGTCTATTTCCCCGTCTGTCTCTTAACTTGTCTCTGTTTGTTTCTCTGTCTGTCTGTTTCCCTGTCTGTCTCTGTCTGTCTGTCTCTTTCCCTGTCTGTCTGCCTCTCTCTGTCTCTTTCCCTGTCTGTCTCTGCCTGTATCTTTCTGTCTCTCTCTATCCGTCTCCCCAGTGACATCTTATTACCTCACACATAAGCTTCTTATACTAACAGTTTATTTTGTTCCTATAGCAACCAATCACAGCTCCAATTAATAACCTAATAACTCGCATCTCCATTGACTTTAATAGAGGCAGGTTTTTGGAGAGTAACTGTAAAGAGCGGGGTTAAATTTTCCCTGTTAAAACATAGTCTATGACGTTCCCTGGGTCACATCGGGAGTCTGTGCAAAATTTTGTGATTGTAAATGCGACGGTGTGGATTCCTTTAGCGGACATATACACACATACACACACATACACACACACACACACACACATAGATACACTCAGCTTTATATATTAGATAACAGCTCCTGACTGCTGTATCATTGTGGTCACATTTCCCCTTCTCCTCTGGGGCGGATGATGGAGGGTCTTTCGCAGGACTTAGTTCCAGGTTCTTGCTCCCGGGGTCCTGACTGTGCGCCCCGGCCCTTGTTCTCGGTTTGGAGGTGGAAACCTTTCATGTCTTCCCTCTAATGATCTTTCAGTATAATTAATGACTCTTCCAGGATCTCACAGAAGCCGCTCGCTTTGTCTCCTCAAAGGCAGCAGAGCCCATTGTGTGGCGGCCATGTATGTATAGTGCTGGTAATTGGCTGTGCTTGGCGTCCGGAAAGAGAAAAACACAATGGCACTATTGGCGAACTACACGTCCCATAACGCTTTAGATCACCAATATTGAATAAAAAAAACAATGATTTTTCAATGGTGGGTTATTAGTTATTAAGGCTGAGAAAATGCGCAGGACCATCATAGCCACCCTACAGCCCCAGCAGCGGACGGTCCGTCATCACCGCGCCCGCAGACGTTACCATCCGGCCTCCTTACATTGTCTGTCACCATAAGCTTCCATAGCCAGTAATTACAGGGTGGCGTCTCACCGGAGGGCGTAAACTGTTATCAGGTGATTGTTTTATGGTACTGCTAGCTAATACTATAGCTGGGATGAAAAACACCACTCTGTAAAAGTTTGGGCACCCCTGGTAAAAACTGTTATTGTGAACAGTTAAGCAAGTTGAAAATGAAATGATCTCTAAAAGGCATAAAGGTATAGATGACACATTTCCGTTGTATTATAGGCAAAAAAAAAAACTTTTACATTTTAAAAATTACAAAAAGGAAAATGGGACAATGCAAAAGTTTGAGCACCCTTGGAGATTTGTGTGGTCAGATAACTTTGGCTAAGGTTTCAGACCTTAATTAGCCTCTTAGGCTATGTGCGCACGTTGCGTAAATTCATGCAGTTACGCTGCGCTTTGCAGCGCAGCGTAACTGCATGCGTCCTGCGTCCCCTGCACAGTCTATGGAGATTGTGCAGGGGCCGTGCGCACGTGGCGTCTCAGAGCGCAGCGCTTCGGCTACTGCCGAAGCGCTGCGCAAAAAGAAGTGACATGTCACTTCTTTCCTGCGCTTTGCCGGCAGCTCCTGCTCTGTCTATGGCAGGAGCTGCAGGCAGAGCGCATGGAATCGGCGCTCACTACGGACATTTCTGCAGCGATCTAAAGCGCACATGTGCTCTTCAGATCGCTGCAGAAATATCTTCAGGGCTAGTACGCAACGTGCGCACATACCCTTAAGGTTATGACTTGTTCACTATCATCGCTAGGAAAGGTCAGATGATGCAAATTTCACAACTTTATAAAAACCCAGCCTCCTCTAACCTTGTGCCAAAACACATCAGCCATGGTTTCTTCTAAGCAGCTGCCTAGCACTCTGAAACTGGTGGAGGGCAACAATGCAGGAGGAGGCTATAAAAAGATAGCAAAGTGTTTTCAAGTTGCCCTTTCCTCGGTTTGAAAAGTATTTAAGAAATGGCAGGTACCAGGATTAGTGGAGGTCAAGGTAAGGTCTGGAAGACCAAGCAAACTTTCTGTTAGAGCTGCTGGTAGGATTACTAAAGAGGCAAATCAGAACCCCTGCATGACTGCAAAAGACTTTCAGGAAGATTTTGCAGACTCTGAAGTTGTGGTACATTTTTCTACTGTTCAGAGACCTGCACAAATATGGCCTTCATAGAAGAGTCATCATCAGAAGGAAATCTCTCCTGTGTCCACACCATAAAATTCAGCTTCAGAAGTCTGCAAAAGAACATCTAAACAAGCCTGATGCGTTTTGGAAACAAGTCCTGTGGACCAATGAGGTTAAAATAGAACTCTTTGCCCACAATGATCAACATGTGTGGAGAAAAAAGGCACAGAATTTCAGGAAAAGAACATATCGCCAACCATTAAGAATGGGGGTGGATCAATCATGATTTAGGGTTGCGTTGCAGCCAATGACACGAGGAACATTTCACAGATAGAGGGAAGAATGGATTCAATGAAATTTCAACAAATTCTTGATGCAAACATAACCCCATCTGTAAAAAAGCTGAAGTTGAAAAGAGGAGAAAAAAAGATGACTTCTACAAATGGATAATGATCCTAAACACACGTTAAAATCTACAATAGACAACCTCAAAAGGTGCAAGATGAAGGTTTTACAATGACCTCACAGTCCCCTGATCTGAACATCATTGAAAATCTGTGGCTAGACCTCAAAAGAGCAGTGCATGCAAGATAAGCCAGGAATCTCACTGAACTGGAAGACGAGTCAAGAATCTCACAGAACTGGAAGACAAGCCAGGAATCTCACAGAACTGGAAGACGTCTCCAAGGAAGAGCAGTGCATGCAAGACGAGCCAGGAATCTCACAGAATTGGAAGATGAGACAAGAATCTCTTAGAACTGGAAGACGAGCCAGGAATCTCATAGAACTGGAAGACGAGCCAGGAATCTCACAGAACTGGAAGATGAGCCAAGAATCTCAAAGAACTGGAAGACGAGCCAAGAATCTCAAAGAACTGGAAGACGAGCCAAGAATCTCAAAGAACTGGAAGATGTCTCCAAGGAAGAGCAGTGCATGCAAGACAACCCAGGAATCTCAAAGAATTGGAAGATGAGCCAAGAATCTCACAGACCTGGGAAACGTCTCCAAGGAAGAGTGGAGCATGCAAGACGAGCCAGGAATTTCACAGAACTGGAGACGAGCCAGGAATCCCACAGAACAGGAGACGAGCCAGGAATCCCACAGAACTGGAGACGAGCCAGGAATCCCACAGAACTGGAAGACGTCTCCAAGGAAGAATGGATGAAAATCCCTCAAACAACAATTGAAAGACTATTGGCTACAAAAAGCGCTTACGAGCTGTGATACTTGCCAAAGGGGGTGCTGCTAGGTACTAACCATGTAGGGTGTGTAAACTTTTGCATCTGCCCATTTTACTTTTTTCCTAATTTAAAAATATAAAAGCTGAAAATATTTATTCATTTTTTTTGCCTAAAATACAAAAGAAATATCATCTTTAACTTTAAGTGTTTTACAAATCATGTCATCTTCAACTGGCCTAACTGTTCACAATAACAGCAATTCTGACCAGGGGTGCCCAAACTTTTATATGTCACTGTATCTACATTTCTTCGATCTTTCCATGTGAAGCTGAATTTCACCAGAATTTGCTGGTTGTGGTTTAGGTCTTTTCTAATTTGGTAATTGCAGCATTGGACATCGCCCTCATGGGTAGACCTGTATGGATGATGGGCGGAGGACAGTAGTTGAATTTCTAGGCAGTCGCCTTCGGTGCTGTACTGACATGAATGGCAGACATGTTGGAGGACTGCGGCGCCTCTTCTGGGGTTGGAGGTCTCTAGCACAGCCTATTAAATGCAAAAAGAATAATTCTTGAAATACTGGATATTTTCTTCAGAGTTTTAGCTATTGAAAATATATTTTCATAAAGAAGAAGCTTCTGAAGGAAATCATTAATTCTTTATTATTCCCTATGACAACTCTTGACGTTGCAAATTTCTGTTGTATATATGATCAGTAAAGTAGCTTTACAATCTAGACGTTATAATGGATTGACCATCCTCAGGATCCATCATTATTCAGGATCCCTCTGATCAGCACAAGAGGAAGAGAACTGAGCCATGCTGGAAGAAAGAAAGACATCACATCTTTCTGTAGCATCATGGGAAAGTCAAATGAAATCAGCCAAGATCTCAGGAAGAGAATTGTGGACTTGCACAAGTCTGGTTCATCCTTGGCTGCAGTTTCCAGATACCTGAAGGTGCCTCGCTCATCTGTACAAACAATTATACGCAAGTACAAACAAGATGGGAATGTCCAGCCATCATTCCGCTCAGGAAGGAGACGGGTTCTGTGCACCAGAGATGAATGCTCTTTGGTCACACATGTGCATATCAACCCAAGAACAAGAGCAAAAGACCTTGTGAAGATGCTGGCGGAAGCTGGTAAGATTATGTCATTATCCACAGTGAAACGAGTGCTGTATCAACATGGGCTGAAAAGCCAATCTGCCAGGAAGGAGCAATTACTCCAAAAGAAACAGAAAAAAGCCAGATTAATGTTTGCAAATGCACACAGGAACAAAGACCTTAATTTTTGGGACCTGTCCTGTGGTCTGCTGAACCTAAAATTGAACTGTTTGGCCATAATGACCATCGTTACGTTTGGAGGAAAAAGGGAGAAGCTTTGAAGCCTAAGAACACCATCCCCAATGTGAAACACGGGGGTGGTAGCATCATGTCGTGGGGTTGTTTTGCTGCAGGAGGGACTGGGTCACTTCACAAAACAGATGGCATCATGAGGGAAGAAGATTATGTGGCAATACTGAAGAACATCTCAAGACATTAGCCATTTTTTTTTCAGAAATGGGTCTTCCAAATGGACAATGACCCGAAGTTACTGCCAAACTGGTTACAAAGTGGCTTAAGGATAACAAAGGCAATGTTTTGCAGTGGCCATCAAAAAGCCCTGATCTCAATCCTATTGAAAATTTATGGGTAAAGCTGAAAAGACCAATGTGAGCAAAGCGAACTACAAATATGGCTCAGTTACACCAGTTCTGTCAGGAGGAATGGGCCCAAATTCCTACGATCGATGGTGAGAACCTTGTGGAAGGAGATCCAAAATGTTTCCCCTAAGTCATACAGTATAAGAGCAATGGCACCAAATACTAATGACATGGAGGGAAACTTCACTGTGCAGAAATTAATAAAAATGCCTAAAATGACCCGAAGTTACTGCCAAACTGGTTACAAAGTGGCTTAAGTATAACAAAGTCAATGTCTTGAAGTGGCCATCACAAAGCCCTAATCTCAATCCTATTGAAAATTTATGGGCAAAGCTGAAAAGGCCGGTGCGAGCAAGGTGACCTATAAACATGGCTCAGTTACACCAGTTCTGTCCGGAGGAATGGGCCCAAATTCCTACCATCGATGGTGAGAAGATTGTGGAAGGAGATCCAAAACTTTTCACCCAAGTCACACAGTGTAAGGGCAATGCCACCAAATACTAATGAAATGATTTTGCAGAAAGTAATAAAAATGTCTTAAACATTCTCTCTCATTATTATGGCATTTGGCAAATAGAAATAATTTTGGCTCCTAATTGACCTAAAACGGGAAAAGTTTATTCTGATTTCATGTCATATAGTGAGAAAAACCTGCAGATGTGTCTATATAGAGAGCGGAGGGAAAAACCTGCAGATGTGTCTTTATAGAGAGCGGAGGGGAAAACCTGCAGATGTGTCTGTATAGAGTGTGGAGGGAAAAACCTGCAGATGTGTCTATATAAAGAGCGGAGGGGAAAACCTGCAGATGTGTCTGTATAGAGAGCGGAGGGGAAAACCTGCAGATGTGTCTGTATAGAGAGAGGAGGGAAAAACCTGCAGATGTGTCTTTATAGAGAGCGGAGGGGAAAACCTGCAGATGTGTCTGTATAGAGAGCGGAGGGGAAAACCTGCAGATGTGTCTGTATAGAGAGCGGAGGGGAAAACCTGCAGATGTGTCTGTATAGAGAGAGGAGGG
This sequence comes from Anomaloglossus baeobatrachus, assembly GCF_048569485.1. Lineage (NCBI taxonomy): Eukaryota > Metazoa > Chordata > Amphibia > Anura > Aromobatidae > Anomaloglossus > Anomaloglossus baeobatrachus. Next base: position 40,704,160 of record NC_134360.1, read on the forward strand.
AAAAACCTGCAGATGTGTCTTTATAGAGAGAGGAGGGAAAAACCTGCAGATGTGTCTTTATAGAGAGCGGAGGGGAAAACCTGCAGATGTGTCTGTATAGAGAGCGGAGGGGAAAACCTGCAGATGTGTCTGTATAGAGAGCGGAGGGGAAAACCTGCAGATGTGTCTGTATAGAGAGTGGAGGGAAAAACCTGCAGATGTGTCTGTATAGAGAGCGGAGGGGAAAACTTGCAGATGTGTCTGTATAGAGAGAGGAGGGAAAAACCTGCAGATGTGTCTGTATAGAGAGCGGAGGGGAAAACTTGCAGATGTGTCTGTATAGAGAGCGGAGGGGAAAAACCTGCAGATGTGTCTGTATAGAGAGCGGAGGGGAAAACTTGCAGATGTGTCTGTATAGAGAGCGGAGGGAAAAAACCTGCAGATGTGTCTTTATAGAGAGCGGAGGGAAACTGCAGGATGAATTTGATGGACGGTGACGAACACTTCTCCAAATATGACCCAGGGGTTCGGCTGACAACCGGCGGGGACTATTTGCCTCCTGACAGTTTTTCCGAAGACGTCGGATTCCTCTTTGTCCACAACCAGATGATAAGTCTTAGTTCTCACTTTACCTCTGATTCACCTCTGAGATGATAAATGAAGGTGATGGGATCCCGGCAGATGAGACCGACCCTGCAGAATGGCGCTGCGCAGCCCCGGCTCGGGTAACACTAGAGTCCATCCATCCTGCACATCCTGCGTCTGCGACACTCCGACCGCAGATTTATGGCGATCGCGCTCATAAGGAAGAAAGCCGGCAGGTTCCCCGGTGGGATAAGACCTTAATCCCGCGGAGGAAAAGATGCATCATATCCTGAATAGCGAGGAGGCCGGAGGATTCTTGTGTCCATTGGGAACGTCTTGGTTTGATCAAGGAGAATGATAAAGATCTATAAATCTGCAGTTCGGGGAATTGGGCGTCATGACGGTGGAGAGTCCGGCCGCTGGAGATGATTAACCCCTCACTCCCCATGACAGAGTGACTGCAAGGTGAACGATCGCTTACCTGATCCCGAACACATATTAATTATTATTATTATTATTATTTATTATTATAGCGCCATTTATTCCATGGCGCTTTACAAGTGAAAGAGGGTATACATACAACAATCATTAACAGTACAAGACAGACTGGTATAGGAGGAGAGAGGACCCTGCCCGCGAGGGCTCACAGTCTACTATTAATGAGGTTTTCCTTCAAAAATTAATATTAAAAAAATCTTTATCCCTTAGTGAGAGTCATCAGAAGGGGGTCCGGCAGCCCAGACCCTCATCCATGGCCAGGGTCAAGTGTGGCACCATGGAGCAGCTCTCGCCATGTCCATACATTGCTCACAATGCCAACTGAGTTTACTGAGAACTATGTAATGCCTCATTTCTCCTGTGGTGGCGCTGTTGGGAAATTAAAAATTTGCAGATGGTTCCTAAAGATGATCACAGGGGGGTTCCAAAAACACCATGGAATCGGCTTCCAAAGAAATGGACAATCCGTCTAATACCAGTCCTAGCGGGTTGTCCGGCATCTTCTCTGCGTACAATGTCAACCCTTAGCACTGGTGATGGGGAAACGTTAGGAAAAACAACCCCTAAAACTTACAAGGGTGGTCAGGGACAAAGATAATGATGACTTAGGGGATCAATATCAGATTCAAGGCCCGGTCTGACAACAGGCACCCTATAATCAGCTGGTACCAGTTCCTGTAAAATATCCAGGTGGTTGTCAGAAGTGCACAGCGCCATACGCTCTGTGGTGGCCGTTCTTGGGTACTGCAGCTCAGCTCCTATTAAAATGAATGTGATCTGAGATACTGTCACTCAGAGTTTTGCTAAAAACTCGCCGAGCGTCATGGTGGCATCAGACGCTGTTCCCATTAGAGATTCTGACACTCCACGCTAAGCTGTCTCTGGTGGTTCTGAGCTTCACAGGTGGGCTTGGGCGTCGACCAGCTGTGGGCTCATTTTTGGTTAATCTAGCCTGCTTGTTGCTTCAGGGACAGTAGCATAGCTACCAGGGGGGCAGATGGGGTGGTTGCCCCGGGCCCCAGACTTGGAGGGGCCCACCCGGAGCTACTGCTATCCAGGGCTGAACTGGAGGAATTCGCTGTACGAGCACTGCAGGGGCAAAGGAGAACTAATCAGCTCCTGCCCAGACGGAAGACCATACCTGACCTACTATTGGTAAAGGACCTGTGATGATGTCATGCACATGTGACCCTTGTAGGAGAAGCCATAGTTTTGCCGGGCAGGAAGCAATAGGAGGTAATGGAGGAGCTGGAGGAGATGTGGACACATGTGACAGGGAATGAGAGAACAGGGGGACATGGGGGTGCAGGGTGAGTGGCATATGAGGGGTGCAGGCTGTGACAGAGGGGTGTTTGAGAGAGGTTTAAGGGGGTACAGTGTGTGGTATATGGGGGACACTGGGCAGGTTGTGGGAGATGGGTGCAGGATATGTGGGATATGGGGGGCACGATGTGTGAGTGAGGGGGCAAAGTGTGGGGGATAATAGGGTGCTGGGTGTGTGAGATAAGGGGGTGCCGGGTGTGTGGGATAAGGGGGTGCCAGGTGTGTGAGATATGGGGTGCCAGGTGTGTGGGATGTTGAGGTGCAGGTTGTGTGGTACATGGGGATGCAGACTGTGTAAGATATGGGGATCCAGGGTCTGTAAGGGATTTTGTATTGGATTGCAAGGTGTGAGGGATATGAGAGTGCAGGGTGTGTGAAATATGGGGGTGCCGGCTGTGTAGGATATGGGAGCTCGGGGTCTGTAGGGGATTTTGGATTGTAAGGTGTGTGGGATATTAGTGGTGCAGGGTGTGTGGGATATTGGGGTGCAAGGTGTGCAGGGGATATTGGATTGTAAGGTTTGAGGGATATTGGGTATATGAGTGGGACAGTGTGGAGGCCATGTATCATAAAGGGGACAGTGTGGGGTCATGTTTTGGTCAAGGAACATAATGGGGCTAATATATTTTCAGGTGCACAGTATAGCGGTTATTTAGTACACAGCATGTGCAGATATTTTTTATTTAGGTGTAATTATTATGAAGGCAGTAGAAAAAGGCGGATTGGGTTGGACACAGCAAAAGCAAATGGCAAAAGTCATATTTTTAATTAAACTACATTAAACAAATAAAAAAAACCTAAATTGTGTGCATTGGGGAAGCTAACGCGTTTTGGACCACAAACCAAATATTAAAAACAGTCCTTAGTCATAGGACTAAGGACTGTTTTTAATATTTGGTTTGTGGTCCGAAACGCGTTAGTGCCCCAATGAACACGATTTGTTTTTTTTTCTTTTTTTAATGTAGTTTAATTAAAAATTTGACTTTTACCATTTGCTGGTGCTGTGTACAACCCAATCCGCCTTTTTCTACTGCCTGCATCTTTCCAGACTCAGCCTGTCTTGTGGACACTTTGCACCTGAAGTCCTGGAGCACGCCTGTAGCACGTAAGCTGAAAACATTTTTTCATAATTATAATGACATTGTTATTTTTTATGGCATCGCGTTGGGATGTGCTGCAGAAGACCGGAGAAGATGGAAGTCTGCGGAGATGAGCTGTGGATGTGAAAAATCATCATGGCGTCTGGACCAGATGAAGAAGAATGGGGTGATCCAAAAAACAATCAGATAAGTCACCAATAAGGTACCTGGATCTAAGGGGCATTTATACTGGGCAATTGCTGCCTTTAAACAACCGTCGACTGGTTGGTTATATGATGATCATGACTTGTGAATCCTCATAGCTAGTACACAACACGCTGTCTGGTTTTCTAGTGCCGGCGGTGACAGCGGCCGTCGTGACCATACGTGTGCAATTTGCAGACTTCTGGCCACATTCCGACTAGACGTATGCGGCCTTTCTCAGTATACTTGCATCACATGGTAAACCTGGACAATCCCTTTAATATGCCCCTAATGAGCATGTTGTAACATTGTTTCCGGTAGCATGTCTCTGTGAATTTTGCAAGGTCACACAGTCCGTGAAAAATTGGTGCATGTTGTATCTGTGAAAAATACAGATAGAAACACATACGTGAAACAGACATCTGAAAGAGGCTTTAGTCTGATTTACCAGTAGGGGGCGCGATCAATTTAAGTGCTTAGGGCAGCATGAATGGGAACTATGGTCCTGCCGCTACACTGGTCTGTATTACTGTGCACATTCATTCTGACAATTTTTGTTTTTTCTAGGACCACTCGGTCCGAGAATAAAATTGGACATGTGCGCTGCCTCATTGGATAACATTGGTCCAAGTATGATCCAATGTTTTGTTGGATCGCACTCGAAATGAAAATATGGTCGCCTGCATAAGGCCTTAGGGTGCGAAACCATAATTGTAAATATGTTAGTTAGGGCCCCACTCAAATGTTTTGCCACCCCTGAGCCGAACCCCTAGCTACGCTTCTGTTGAGGGATCACATGTTGTTAGAGACCTATCACATTTGCTCCCTTCCTTTATAAGATGGTGGCATCTGTTTTCCCATGTCGACTATAGCTTTAGCTATATTGGTCTGTGTGATGTTTTGTTCCAGTCTTGCTGGTGATTATTTTGCTTTGTGCTTGGAGTTGTAGTGAAATTCTCCTGTTATCTTGTTGTTTCCTCCCTGCTCTTATTTTTCTCCCTATTGTTTGTTGTCTAATACCTCTCTGTGAGCGTGCTGTGTGATAGTGTCAAGCTACCACTAGGTAATGCTGGGACTCAAGTAGAAAGAGAACTCCTGAGTGCAGTAAGACAGAAGCCCACTAGAGGTCGCTAACACAAGAGCAAGGATAGTCGCAGGGTCTATGCCGGGATGTCACATCTGAATCGAGGAGAAAACAAGCCAAAAACAAAGAACAGAGCCGAGGTCGGATACCGGGAGAGCAAGAAAGCACAGGGGAGTGGATGATATGGCACAGGACCGGAGTCTGGAGGACAGGGAGGAATGGAGGTAAAGTTGGGAAGGAGGGACAGAGGTCAGGACAGTCCGGGGAAATGGAGGTCAGGTCAGTTTGGGGAAATGGAGGTCAGGTCAGGTCAGGCAGGAGAGATAGAGGTCAGGACGAACAGTACCGAATAGCAGGACAAGAAACAGAGAGCCTCTTTCAGGAACAGTGCACGCAGCAGGGCCAGAAATATTAATGGCGTCGTCCTGGAGGTAGCAGCACCAAGATATGGTGGCATGACCCACGGAACGAACAGGCCCCTCCCATGGGACCTAAACCCCAGAGGCAGGTTTCATGCACTAGCTCAGGAATGGCGGAGCAATGCATGAATCATGACAGATACAGTTTTGGTTTCCCCTGTTTGTCTATATCTGTGGGTTTAACCACCCCTGTCCCAGCCCTCCCCTTGGTTGGAGGAGAGGGGGTATTAGATCAGGGCTGGCCAGAAGCAGGGCAAAGAAGGTGGCTCAGACATCCTCACCTTCAGAGGTATCTCTGGGATAAGGAGCCAGTCTAGGAGCCCTGGTTCTCTGTTATCTCCATACACACCATGACAGATACCCAAAAACGGCCTCTCCATAATGGCAGTGGTATACGAGCTGTAGAAAATCCTTCCTCCACTTTGCAGGCTCCGGATCAAGCACACCAGGTTGGTAGAACCAATAACTGACTTGAACTCTTGCCTAAACAATTGCCTGGATGAGGCAGATCTTTCCATCCTCCGCTTCCTCTTTTTTTAGTCTCATTTTCCTTCTAAACGTTTTTAACATTAAATCCTGCCATTCAAAGGGGGGTTCACAACTCAAAAGTTCATAGCGGCTGATGTCATAGAAACTGCTAAGACGCTCAGAGGGGATTCGAGGTAACCGACGTCCCCAACAATAAAACGATTCAGTGCGACTTAAGATGGAGACGCTCGTACAGGAAGGGGTTAACTCATTAACCACAGATCACTGCTAATGTACAGGGCGACAGACGGGGGAGATTTCCTCAAAAATGACCCAGATATACTGTATATGAAGTCACTGTATGTAGAAAACGGCAAGACCATAAATATATACACTACTCACGAAAAGTTTGGGATTTTTAGCTTTTGGGTGAAATCTATATAAAACTTAAAAAGTTCCCGCTACAGTGATATTTTATCCTGACAGTCGGGCATTTATGTAGAAGGAGCAATGGAGATTTCTCCAACAATTTCTTGAAGCAAAAGCCAACAGTGGTGAGTATACCTCCAAAAATGTCAATGTCTCAATAACTTGTCTTGTAGCCTTGGGCATCAATTACGGCTGACAGCGACGCCTCCTGGTGGTCACAAGTGGAGTTATTGTCTGTGGAGACATGGCATCCCACTTTTGATGAAGTGTGGCCTTCAGGTCATTGAGGTTCTGGGTTACAGAGTTATGGCCTCTACACGGCAACTCAGCTGATTCCATAGGTTTTCTATGGGATTCAGGTCTGGAGAAAGTGCAGCCGCTCCATTTCAGGTCCCCCCAGTCTCCAGCAGCCATTCTCTTATCATGAGACCTCCATGAGCTGGAGCATTGTCCTCCATGAAGATGATATTAGGCCGATGTTGTTCATGCAAAGGCACAATGACTGGATTATTGATGTTATTCCAGTAGTGGGGGCTGTCACTGTATCATTCACACAGCAGCATGATGAGGAGGACTGTTTAATACCAATTCTAATTGATCCCAAAAATTTATTGGGTGATTCATGGATCAAACACCTGTTGTGAATCTTGTCATTAATTTCCTTGTAAGAGAACAGAAAGTTGTTCAAAAACTCCTGAAACATTGAACAGTTGGACATATGCATCCAAAAGATTAGAGGTCACATTAAGATCATCTGTAAAGGTTAGAGGGCGTTTGTGGATCATCCTGAAATTTCACCCGAAAGCCAAATATCCTTAACTTTTTGTGCATAGCTTAAAACAAATGAATTTAAGATCATGTTGGAAAAATGATTACACCCCAAAGAAAGTCATAAGAGCAAAGTTTACACTCTCCAGCAGATGAATGATTTTAGAAGGGCCTATATTTAACAAACAAAACCCCTGAGCAATGGCACCACATGAAAGAGAAATGTCACAAGAGTTGAGAAAGTAAATAATTTCTTGTTGTAATATAAGTTGTATTGTCATCTTCTGTTGGTTTATAGTTATAAATGGATGAAAGACCTTGAAAACCTGACATTCGATATTCTGCACAATATCCACATAGAAGATCTGGTTTATCGCTTCCATGAACCGAGAAGCTGTGATAATGCAGTCATGAAATATTATAAAATCAACACAAAGGAAGTGCCACAAAGGAAGGGTCGGTCTTGGAACGCCAACATCATCCTGGGTGCCTTAGTGATTCTTAGACATCATATTGCAGGGACTAGTAATTCCCAGAGACACGAGGGTGGCGGAGAACATTTGGGCTGCTCTGGTCCGTCTACCCCAGAAAGCTGAAGTCGACGATGGACCAAGGTAGTACAAATCTTTCCTGACACATCCTGCCCGGGATTATGACCTTGTGATACACAATGAACTGTATATTGTACACTCATATCGTGGAAGAGTAGGAAACTCTTGTGATTAAGATTTCCTTTACTGGGATCAGAAACTCACTGTACACAGAGTAAGAAGACATTTCATTAATAGTGATGAGCGGGCACTACCATGCTAATGTGGCGCCCTGGGCAAGCCAGGACGTCACAAGCACTACACCAACACACCCCACACTCCCGGTCAGGCACACCGAAGTCAGACAAAAACCCTTGTTGCCTTCCTCCAGGGGCTGATGTTCACACCAGGGGGTGGAGCCAGGCGGTTGGCCCCGCCCACCGAGGAGTTCACAGTCCTGGAGGTGGAAAAGTAGGGAGTTGAGTTTTGGAAGTGAAAGTGGAAGGAGGGAAGTAGCAGTTGAGCAGACAGAAAGTGGTCCGGGTGTGTGGCCCGGACAGATCAGCAAGGTTGGCAGACGGTAATGACCGTCTGCAGGTGTGGCCTATTGGAGCTTGCCGTAAGGACCGTGGACGGGCGGTGGCCCGGCGGTACCGGACCGGTACGCAAAGAGAAGCCAGCACCATCCGGCAGGGGCTTACGGACCCCGGCAAGGCTAGGAGTCGCCGTGAATTTGCCAAATCCGTTAGCGAAGGGAACCTCCTGGGTTTCCCAGCAGCCAAGTCCCGACAGAAGGCAACCGTCCAACCGAGAGAGGGAAACACAGTCACCGCCAAGGCTAAAGTTCCCAGGGCCAGAGCCTGCGGGCAAAAGGGGCTCCTTCAGCACCCATCCAAGCTGGGGAGCGGGTTACCGGTGGGAACCCATTGGAACCGTACACGTTACACAGGTGCAGGGAAAGGCAGTCACCATCAACCTGCCGGGAAGAGAAACACCGCAGCCGTCTGTGGGACCTGTCCATCCAGCTGTTTGTTTTACCGGAGACTCTGTGTACATCGTTGGCTGAGTGAGTACCACCGTGCCGTACGGCACAGCGCTGCCCCCGCGACCCTGCACCTCACCAGGCCCCGTAACCCGCCTGCCATCCATCCCTACCCCATCACCGGGCCCCAGGACAACCAACCCCCTACCCACGGAGGGGAGAACTAACAACAAAGCTGCTCCCTGTCACCACTCCCGGGATCCCCGTCCAGAGCAGCGGTGGTGTCACCAATCTCACCACAACCGTGGGTGGCGTCACGGACAATACCAAACCCCCACAATCAAATCCCCCTTTTCACTCATGGGCGAGGAACGCCGCTCGAGTCCCCGGGATCCGGCCCACCGCTCGAGCCACCATCGAGCAGCAGCAGCAGCCGGACCCGAGCAGTGGGAGAGCGCAGCGTCCCCTCCTCCGCCCGCGACACTCTGGTGGTCAGTACTCGTAACTAGTGATGAGTGAACACTACCATGCTCGGGTGCTCAGTACTCGTAACTAGTGATGAGCGAGCACTACCATGCTCGGGTGCTCAGTACTCGTAACTAGTGATGAGCGGGCACTACCATGATCGGGTGCTCAGTACTCGTAATGATCAGTTGGATTCTCAGATGGGCATGACTTGAGTACATACAGTAAGTATAATGGAATCAATGGGTAACACAAGCATTTTTTTGGGAAATCTGGAAAAATGCTCAAGTTCCCCATTAACTTACATTATATTCGGGTTCTCATGTCGCGCCCATCCGAGCAGCCAACTGTTCATTACGAGTATCAAGCACCCGAGCATGGTAGTGCTCGCTCATCACTAGTTACGAGTACCGAGCACCCGAGCATGGTAGTGCCCGCTCATCACTAGTTACGAGTACCGAGCACCCGAGCATGGTAGTGCCCGCTCATCACTAGTTACGACTACTGAGCACCCGAGCATGGTAGTGCCCGCTCATCACTAGTTACGAGTACCGAGCCCCCGAGCATGGTAGTGCCCGCTCATCACTAGTTACGAGTACCGAGCACCCGAGCATGGTAGTGCCCGCTCATCACTAGTTACCAGTGCCGAGCACCCGAGCATGGTAGTGCTTGCTCATCACTAGTTACGAGTACCGAGCACCCGAGCATGGTAGTGCCCGCTCATCACTAGTTACGAGTACTGAGCACCTGAGCATGGCAGTGCTCGCTCATCACTAGTTACGAGTACCGAGCCCCCGAGCATGGTAGTGCCCGCTAATCACTAGTTACGAGTACCGAGCTCCCGAGCATGGTAGTGCCCGCTCATCACTAGTTACGAGTACTGAGCACCCGAGCATGGTAGTGCCCGCTCATCACTAGTTACGAGTACTGAGCACCCGAGCATGGTAGTGCTCGCTCATCACTAGTTACGAGTACTGAGCACCTGAGCATGGTAGTGCTTGCTCATCACTAGTTACAAGTACTGAGCACCCGAGCATGGTAGTGCCCGCTCATCACTAGTTACGAGTACTGAGCACCCGAGCATGGTAGTGCCCGCTCATCACTAGTTACAAGTACTGAGCACCCGAGCATGGTAGTGCCCGCTCAGCACTAGTTACGAGTACTGAGCACCCGAGCATGGGAGTTCCCGCTCAGCACTAGTTACGAGTACTGAGCACCCGAGCATGGTAGTGCCCGCTCATCACTAGTTACAAGTACTGAGCACCCGAGCATGGCAGTGCCCGCTCATCACTAGTTACGAGTACTGAGCACCTGAGCATGGTAGTGCCCGCTCATCACTACTCATTAACCATGGGTGTGAGCCAGAAATATCACATAGTGTCCTTCACACATCAGTCATTTTCTTCTTATGTAAAAAAAAATGTTTTACCTTTCATCAGTGTTTTTGATCAAAGTCATCAGAATTTGGGCAGTTTTTCTCAGATGAAAAAAAAGAACTGATGGAGTTTCTCCAGCTTCTCTCATCAAACATGGGTGTCATCCGAGTTGATGTCTGATTTTTTTCATGGCCCTATAAAGTTGCATTGTTGAGTTTGATCCTACCTGCAGATAAATGTTGTAGAAGCCACGGTATTTTCATGCGGACTACTTGGTCCGAGGAATAAATTGGACATAAGAACAACCCCCAGACTATCATAGTTACATGTACTGTGGGTGAAAAACACTCGTATGAGAAAAGCTCTAACTATGAAAGTCTGAAGACCCCTAACTTAGGAGATGACAACCTACTAGAAGAGACCTACGTGTTATCTCGGGCACATCTAATTCACCAGACAAGACATCTATTTTATGCTCATACTAATTACAAGTCTCTATCTTCAAAATTTCTTGAGGAACCTTCCAATCATTATTGTTCTGTGGGTCCGATGGCCACCACCCCTCACGTTTATGGACTCAATGCATGTAACTCATTTTTGAGGTTTCATTATCTATGTTTTTGAGTTTTTGTATAAGTATATGGAATTATTACTATCGTCTTATGTAACGTTTGCTAAAAATTGGCACCAACGTCCAAGGACTCACCTAATGAAGAAAGCTTTTGGACAGACTCGTTACAAGGCAGTTCACATCCAGACAAGATCCCCAAGAGTAGCACCACCAAGGAGTTGAGTCTGTCTTCCACCTTGCTGAGATTCGTCTTGCTTTCCTCCTGTAACTTCTGGAATAAGGAGGTCACAGATTGGAGATTTGACTCCAACAGAGTCAACCTTTCCCCGACGCTCTTGGGTTTTGGATTTTGAGGTCTGGCGTTCCCTTCCGTTCCGGACTGTTTGAGGGTTTGCTTGAACTCTTGGTTCCCTTCTTGGTGGACCTCCTTCAGTTCTTCAGGAGTAGGTTGCTCATCTGGAAGAAGAATATGCAGTCTGCATCCTTGAGGTCCGTCACAGTTGGCATCCACAGGTGGCATGGCTACAAGATGCTCAAAGCAACCTGTGTCACTGCAGTCGGGATGGTCAGCCGCCTCCAGATCTGGCCGCAGAAAGAGGACTACAATCCATAGCATCTTCTGCCATGAAGGGACTTTCATTGCCACTGCTCCTGGACTCTTTTCTATCCTCTTAGTTGGTATCTTGCATGCACGGACTGGAAAAAAAAATAACCTGTGCAAACTCTCTTCACTTTTTTTACAGGTTGGGCAATGTCCCTCTGTACACAACCCTTCACAGGCTGGGAAATCCTCTGAAAGAGCTTCAAAGCAAATGAAGATAGTGTGTGTGTGTGAGGCATGTATCAGGGAGGAGGGGGCTGGGGGCTAAGGGGGGTGCAGCGCGGATGAGGGCAGAGGAGGGACTGGAAAAGTCTCAAATAAAGAACACTTGAAGCTAAGATTAGCATCTTGCAGCCCATTGAAGAGCAGCCTTGGTTGTGTCTAGGTGAATGGCCCCGTCTGATTATTATTATTGTGCGCACTGTTTGCCTGCGAAGACTTGACTGGGAAGGGTGGATTCCCAAATGCAGGGAATATCCCAGGTATTATCAGTATTACCGCCAAGAACCGAGCGCACTGCGCCGGATAATGGCGCGATACAAAGTGATACAACAGTAAATATAAAGACGCAGCATAGCCTTCATTAAAGGGGTTGTCCGGTATTAGGAAATCATGGCCACATTTTTCCTATCAGTGGATTACGCCTGGTATTGAGGCTCAGTCTCAATATTACACATCCCAATCTTTCTACAGACGGAGTATGAGATTGGGGGTCCCAAATCCATCATGTGAATGGATCAGGGGCAGCTCCATTCTAAGTGTATGGGACTGCTAAAGACATCCAAGTGCCACGCTCAGGCCACTGCTGTCACGATTAATCTGTGTTCACAATCCATATACCAGGAGTCCTAGCTGCCCAGACATGGAGGTTAGTCCAGATAGTGGCATTTCAAGTTAGATTTTTAGTCTAGCTGCCCAGACAAGGATGTTTTTAACCTATATAGTGGCATTTTAGTTAGGGACCCGGAATATTGAGATTTACCGTGCCGATTGGTTTCCGGGCTTACATGCATTGGCCAATTCATAAACTAAAAATCTCATTTTTTCATATAGCAGTAATGCAGTACCAGAGTTCCCTTATACATTGATGGCATTTAGTGTGCGGCTGTATCCATTTTGTATTTGCTAGGTTTTTTCATTTTTCAGCTGGCACCTATACACACTTGTAGGATGTGCAGGTCAGTCTTTTGAAATATTTGCAGTCTCAATATTACACATCCCAATCTTTCTACAGACGGAGTATGAGATTGCGGGTCCCAAATCCATCATGTGAATGTGTGAAGCCCCTCGGGTGTTGTATCGGTGCATACCTTCAGGGACTCCACGTAGCTGGATCTGGTCACAGGTAGGGAATCTTCGGTTTTGATCGTGACGCCACTCTCAGTATTGCGGCCAGTAGGGACCGCCACTGCAGGTTGAGGGTCGCCTGGGGCTGATGGTGTGTGCAGTTAGTTGGAATAGCCTCCTGAGAGTGAGGCAAGCCCCAGGGCCCAGTGTAGGTTTGTAGTACCACAAGTCGCAGAATGACTCACACAGGCAGAGCTGTCTTTCAAGGGCTTTACTCACATTTGATGGCAGGGTGAGTAGCCCGGGCGTAGCTGAGATGAACCAGGTGGGAACCAGGTATCCTTCAGGCTGACTTTCTGAGGGTGACTACCAACTCGCCTTCCTTAGCCCTTGGTGGTTTGGGGTGACCCCGACTTTGAGTCCCTATGGGGGTCACCCAGGGAAGATGCTGCAGCCTCTCTCCCCCTTTTGTTTGCCGTTTGCTTGTTCCCCGGACCAGGCCACTCCAGCTGCTTGCCTCCTGTGACCTATGGGCCCTCACTGCGGTTACGTGGCTGCGGCTTTTGTGGTGTTGTGGTGTGGGCTTTGAGAGCCCCACACCGGAAGGTTTAGCAGAAGAAAGCTGGATCTATCTTCGCTTCGGGATCTGCCGCCCGGTTGGGCCTGGTGCTCTCTAGCAGTCTCCTTACTTCCCACTCCGTGCTTTCTCTCTAGCTGAAGCTGGCTTTCAGGCAGCACTCCTAGTTGACCGTTCTCCCCCGTCAGTAGCCACTGCGCGGGCGCTGTTAGACAGCAACAGCCCCACAGGTCTGCTCCTCACTGAGCCCTATGGAGTTCTCCTCTAACTGACTCACTGCTCCTCCTCTCCTGTTCTTGCCTACGCCACCTAGCAACCAGATTCTCTTACCACACCCCTTGAGAGGAGATGGAGGCTTTTGGCCCCCTCCACTATTCCAGTGAAGGTCAAGGCCTTTCCCCCTCCTGGGATCCCCAGGGGTCCTCTCATGGGTACATGTGTGAGACCTGATCACTATGCGCCTGTGTTCCACACCCCTGTCAGCCTTCTGGATTACCTGTATTGTACTGTCCCCAGCATGGGTGCAGTACTCAGTGGTGCCTGACCAGGTCAGGGGCGCCACAAATGGATCAGGGGCAGCTCCATTCTAAATGTATGGGACTGCTAAAGACATCCAAGTGCCACGCTCAGGCCACTGCTGTCACGATTAATCTGTGCAGAGCATCTTGCACACAGGTGATGCTCTGCTGCAGCTTCCTGAATTATGTAGCCAGAAGTGACATTATTCCTCTGTGCAGAGCATCTTGCATTTGGAGATGCTCTGCTGTGTTTCTTTGAGCACTAGCTGACAGGTTCTTTCACAGCGCAGGATTTCATGCAGGTTTTGAGAGGTGCTGATTACTCAGGTGTTCCACCTTCCTGGTAATTGCTCAGTTTTATTATCGAGCATGCTATCCTAGAACGTCACCAGTCGTACTCTCTAGTTCTGCAGTTGTACTCTTGGCTTGTGTCTCTGCTAGTGTTCTGATCTAAGTTTTCTGACCCCAGACTGTTGATTGACTCCTCTCTGCTCACTCCCTGTTCATGTTGTTACATCCTGGCTTCTGCCCTCGGACCATTACTTGACCACATCTCTGCCCGCTCCCTGTTCTTGTCGTTACGTCTTGGCTTCTGATCTTGGACCATTATCTGACCACGTCTCTGCCCGCTCCCTGTTCTTGTCATTACCTCCTGGCTTCAGACCTCGGACCGTTACCTGACCATGTGTGACACGCTGGACTAGCCAGGTTGTCACAGGTAGTCACACACACACACACATGCCCCCCCCCTCTTAGTAAGGTGACAGCAGCCAAACTACAAAATCCTTGTCACCTCCCTCTGGATTTGATGTTCACACCAGGGGAGCGGAGCCAGGTGGTTGGCTCTGCCCACCAAGGAGTTCACAGGCCCGGAGGCGGGAAAAACAGTGGATTAGCTTTGACAGTGGAGTGGAGTGAAGTTCAAGGGCAGACCTGTGCCTAGGTCTGCCATAGTCTACACCCGGTGTCTGGGTTGGAGCCCAGTCACCTCTGGCAAGGAGGCAGACAGTGGTGGCCGCCTGCAGGAGCTGGGATTACAGCCGGTGGAACCGTAGGGACCGGGGACGGGCGGTGGCCCGCCGGTACCGAACCGGGGAGCCGATTGGAAACTGGAGCACCAGGAGGGGTACTCAGACCCAGTACGAGGCCAGAAACACCCGGACTGCGTCAAATCAACTGATTCAGGACTGGACTTAAGGACCTATCCCACCTAAGACCCGACGTAAGACAACAGCCCAATGATTAGGGTAACGCCACCGCCCAGGCATAGAGACCCGAGGGGCCAGCGTCTGCGGGCAAAGAGGGCTCTCCCGACACATAGCAAGCCGGGGAGCGGACTACCATTGCTCAGGCATAGGAGTCGACGTTTTCTACATAAGTAAGGTGCAGGAGAAAGGCGGAAACCACCAACCTGATAAGGGGAAAACTGCAGCCGGCAGCGGGCACTGTTCACCATCTTGTTTGGTTTACCAGAGACTTCAGCGTGTTTGTAATAGTGAGTACAATAGTGCCTTCGGGCTGCGCACTGCGCCGCACCGCACCGACACACCAACACGCATCCATTCCCCCGCCTCAGCACCTCCCTCGGGCCCCTGGGACCATCATCCCCCTACCCATGCAGGGGGTCAACACCAAGCTGCGCAACACCGTCACCGGGAGCCTAGTCAACGGCAGCGGTGGTGTCCATCCATTCACCACAACCCGTGGGTGGCGTCACAAACTCAAACCCCCCTACAAACAACCGTGGCTCAGGCCGTGGACCTCCCCACCGAAGTCCCTACGCGTAGCGCCAACCCCCTTTCAGAGCGACGTGACCCCCGGGTCCGTGAGGAGCTCGAGCCACCCACCGACGAGCATGGATCCGAGCGGCTTGGCAGCCGGCCGAGCCTCGGGCGGTACACATGTCTCTGTCTGCTCCCTGAATCTAATATGTACTCTCCTGGAATTATGACCCTCGGCCTGTGACTTGACTGCGTTTCTGCTCCCTGTTCATGTTGTTACATCCTGGCTTCTGACCTCGGACCATTACTTGACCACGTCTCTGCCTGCTCCCTGTTCTTGTTGTTACGTCTTGGCTTCTGACCTCAGACCATTACTTGACCACATCTCTGCCTGCTCCGTTCTTGTCGTTATGTCTTGGCTTCTGACCTTGGACCATTACCTGACCACGTCTCTGCCCGCTCCCTGTTCTTGTCATTACATCCTGGCTTCTGACCTTGGACCGTTACCTGACCATGTCTCTGTCTGCTCCCTGAGTCTAATATGTACACTCCTGGAATTCTGACCCTCGGCCTGTGACTTGACTGCGTTTCTGCTTACTCCGTGTCCTGTCGTGTCCTCCTGTTTCCTGACCCCAGCTTGTCTGACTACTCTTTCGTCTATACTATCTTTAAGTAGTGACTAGCATCACAACTGCATTCAAACAGGTCATCACAGGACTGTCATCCTCAGTCTCATAGACAATGAATGAATGAATGAAGCTTTTAGGCTTATGGTCATGGCTGAAAGCGTTTCGCGCCACCCCCCCCCCCCCCTTTGATATTGCTCCAGAAAATGAAGTATTTTTCCCAGAAAATTATTGCAATTACATCTGTTTTGTTTTACAAATGTTTATTTCTTTTGTGTACATTGGAACAACACAAAAACAAAACAGAGGGAGAAAAAGGCAAATTGAACATAATTTCACACAAAACTCACAAAGTGGGCCAGACAAAATTGTTGGCACCCTCACCTTTGTTCCAAGCAATAGATGCTCCTTCAAACTCACCTGTTGCAAGTAATAGATGTGGGCAATATGAAAATCACACCTGGAACCAGATAAAAACTGGAGAAGTTGACTCAATCTTTGCATTGTGTGTCTCTGTGAGCAACGCTAACCAAGGAGAATAGAAAAAGAAGAGAACTGTCTGAGGACTTGAGAACCAAAATTGATGAAAAATATCAACAATCTCAAGATTACAAGTCCATCTTCGGAGATCATGATGTTCCTTTGTCCACGGTACACAACATAATAAAGACATTTACAACCCATGGCACTGTAGCTATTCTCTCTGGACGTGGATGACAGAGAAAAATTGATGAATGGTTGCAACGCAGGATAGTCTGGATGGTGGATAAGCTGCTTCAATCAAAGTTCAAAGAAATTCAGGCTGTCCTGCAGGCTTAGGGGGCATCACATTAGTGTCAGTGCGAACCATCTGTGTACATCTGAATTAAATGAAACACTATGGAGGAGACCCAGGAGGACCCCACTACTGACACAGAGACATATAAAAAAACTAGGCTGCAGTTTTCCAAAATATCCCTGAGTAACCAAAATCCTTTTGGGAAAGCGTCTTGTGGACAGATGAGACCAAGATAGAGCTTTTTTGTAAAGCACATAATTTTACTGTTTACTAAAATCAGAATGAGCCCTACAAAGAAAAGAGCACAGGACCTACAGTCACACATGGTGGAGGCTCAAAGATATTTTGGGGGTGTTTTGCTGTCTCTGGCACAGGGGCCATGACTGTGTGCAAGATCATGAAATCTGAAGGCTACCAAAGGATTTTGGGTCACGATGTAGTGCCCAGTGTCAGAAAGCTGGATTTGCATCCTAGGTCATGGGTCTTCCAGAAGGACAATGACTCCAAACACTTCAACAAGCCCCCAGAAATGGATGGAAACGAAGTGCTGAAGAGTTCTGAAGTGACAGCAATGAGTCAATGATCTAAATCTCATTGACACCTGTGGAGAGATCTTAAAATTGCTGTCCGGAGAAGAGAAGACGCCTTCAGAGATGAGAGACCTGGAGCGGATTAGAAAGAAGAGTCCGAAATTCCAGGAGAGAGGAGGAAGAAGCTTGTGGACTCTTCTTGGAAGCAATTGATTGCAG
The DNA here is from genome assembly GCF_048569485.1 of Anomaloglossus baeobatrachus. Classification (NCBI taxonomy): domain Eukaryota; kingdom Metazoa; phylum Chordata; class Amphibia; order Anura; family Aromobatidae; genus Anomaloglossus; species Anomaloglossus baeobatrachus. The sequence continues at coordinate 40,721,777 of NC_134360.1, forward strand.
GTATTTATTCCAAAGGGTGCAACCAAATATTAAGTTGAGGGGGACAATAATTTTGTCAGGAACAGTTTTAAAATTTTGCTTGAGATTCTGTCCAATTTGCCTTTTTTCTCAGTTTTTTTTTTTTGTGTTGTTCCAGTACACACAAAGGAAATAAACATGTATATAACAAAATGTGTAATTGTAATAATTTTCTGGGAGAAATACTTCATTTTCTGGAACAATTGCAAGGGTGCCAACACTTTCGGCCATGACTGTATTTGCAACCGGTGACTTCATTCAACTCCTCCGGGCTGGGTAAAGATCGGGGAAGAACCCCATTTTGGCAATCAGTGGGGACTTGGCGATGGGACTCACACACTGATCTTAACATGGTGACCTATCTAGTGCATAAGTGATACTATTTGATACTATTTGTATACTGATATACCCCTTATGCTATTATGTTACCATCCACCAGGGTCTGATCCCCAATAATATGGAGAATGAATGAGCTGCAGTGCTGGAGTAGGACGGCTGCGTCACCTTCTCTGTTTTCTTTGCACAGCAGTGCCGTGGCCAACAGGCTGTGCAGGGACCTGCAGCTCGGCACCAATCATGTGACTGTAGGCACTGCTGTGCAAGAAGAAAGGGATGTAGCCCTCCACCGGCACTGCGGATCCTTCATTCTCAGGATCAGTGGTCAGATCTCCACTTATTATAAAATAATGTTATAACATGTCAGTATGCTGGAACTTAGGGGCACTTTGCACGCTGCGACATCGCTAGCCAATGCTAGCGATGCCGAGCGCGATAGTCCCCGCCCCAATCGCACATGCGATATCATGGTGATAGCTGTCATAGCGAAAATTATCGCTATGGCAGCTTCACATGCACTCACCTGCCCTGCGACGTCGCTCTGGCCGGCGAACCGCCTCCTTACTAAGGGGGCGGGTCGTGCGGCGTCACAGCGACGTCACACGGCAGGCGGCCAATAGAAGTGGAGGGGTGGAGATGAACGGGACGTAAACATTCCGCCCACCTCCTTCCTTCCGCATTGGCGGCGGGACGCAGGTAGGTGATGTTCGTCGCTCCTGCGGCTTCACACACAGCGATGTATGCTGCCGCAGGCACGTGGAACAACATCGTAACATCGGTCGTTCCGAAATTATGGAAATGACCGACGCTACACAGATCGCCGATTTACGACGCTTTTGCGATCGTAAATCGGTGCATCTAGGCTTTACATGTTGCGACATCGTTACTGGCGCCGGATGTGCGTCACTTTCGATTTGACCCCGACGATATCGCAGTAGCGATGTCGCAACGTGCAAAGTACCCCATAGTGGCATAGAAGCACCCTTTAAATGACATCTAAAGCCATTTCTTCAACATAAAGATGCCATCCACCTTCCAAGATTCATGGCCGATTGGCATGAAGAAGACACATGCACAACATAGTGTAGATAGTGCGAGCGTCTCCTCAGATGTGGGGCTGTAACGTCACCGGATAGCACCTTTAATTATTCCGATTTCACACATTTTTGGTGCATGACACAACCAGAAACCACATATCTGCTACAATCCATATGCTGGTTACACAGATCAGTAATATAAAGATATGAGAAATGTCGTAAAGCTTCCAGCTCTGGGTGACCCACCGTCAGGACAACCGGCCATGACAATCAACACCACTGAGTCAGGAAAAACCTGGGATACGTAGAGAACACTTAATCCTTCCCTAATTCCACAGATCGGCACCCTCCACGAGACCTCTGGGCACGCTGCTGCCCTCACATCACCATCATCATCATCATCGTCTTCACTTTATAAGATCTTATTAACACCCAGATTCTGGGTGCAGGAACGGTGGCGATCCATCTACAATGATGCGAATGGCCATCCATAGTGATGCCTTCTAAGGTTCATGGAGCTTAGAAAACACATTTTTATGAACCTTATTTGGGAAATCTGAGTTAATAGAAGGAGGTTGTGTAATCAAGGTCCTATAAGAAACATCTCCCGCCCAGGAGGACTCATCCTGTCCTGCATGAAAAAAGAAAGTGCAATACCTAATTTCCCCTGCAGGGGAGCTGCAGAGAAATTGAATACTTGTAGCAAGGTTTACTGACATTGTGCACTTTATATACAAATAAAGCTTTTTCACTTTTTTCAAATTATAGACTGATCCCTATAGGGTTTACTTCTTTTTCTTGATATTTTCTAGTTCAGCGTGTATACCAGGAGATCCTGTTAGGTGGTGCCCTTCTTATGTTCAAGGTTTACTGACAGATCACTGGAGGGCCTAGCCTGGGAAAATTTGTGATAAGCCAATTGTCAAGGGACCGATATAAAAAATAGGGATTGTCCAAAGCAGTGAACCCCTTTAAACTATAAAAAGAAACAAGAACAAAGGACATCTTGTGTAACAAATTATGCAATAGAAAGGAGCTCCCCATTTTAGACACGAGTATCTCTCGTGCTTGAGAGACTTGTGACAACTCTGGAACCAGATCTTCACATTACCCTGTGATTTTAAATGTGTCGGGGTTAATAATATTTTCCTTGCTAGCAGCTCCTGGTTAGTTCACTGCCGCTGCAGCCGGTTTATGACTAATCCCATCTCCTTTAAATAGTCACATGATCCATCACCTGATGCCGGTAATAGATTCTCATTCTGTTTCTGACCACCGTGGAGGGAGGAAGTTCTCTTGGAGCTGCTGGAGCTTTGCTGTTGCAGTGCTATGTTTTGGAGCTTTGTCGACTGCAGCCTTGGTGTCTGGCTGCAGCAGATATGTTTGTTTGTATATCCTTTTGTCTATGTAAACCTATTTGTCCTTGTTCCCCTGTGTATCGTTACTGTAGTGGGCATGTCTAGCATACCTACCGGCCTTGTCACTATCCAGGGTGAGTAGAGGACAGTAAGGGAATAGGCATGTGACGGTGAAGAGGGGAAGGACTCATATAAGGACGTCAGGGGAGCTTAGGGACCAGACACAGGTTCGTGTCAGGAGGTGGCCCATCCCCTGCTTCCTATCATCATCGCCTTCCTCTCCCATTGATACCCATGTATTTTGCCATGCGTTGGTCCATGCACACCTGTCACGGCGAGTGTTGGACACTCGCCAGTCCAAGTGTGACACTCTGCATGTAAGGAGGGTTAGTCCCTTTGCTGAAACCCTCAATGATCTGATGTAATTGGTGACCAGTATCTTGTTTTTATACAGCACCACTACTAATGAAGTATTATACAATGTCCATTCAAGTTAATGGGTTTGTCTGTATGCTTGTGCAAAAAGGTTACAGAACCCTGGTCCAGTGGACACATCAATGCCAAAACCCCCGAGAGCCACCTCCTACCTGCCGGCATCTCCAGCACCTCTTCTGATTAGTAGGATTGGCACAATATAGTGTATGCATTGCAACGATGATGGCACACCGGACCTAATACTCAGAAAAGGAGCTGGAGTGCCGGCAGGTAGGAGGTGGCTTGCAGGGCTGCTCATGTGGCCACCAGGGTCCGGTGAATCTTCTTACTCATCTGTAGTTGTCCACACAAAGCCAGAAAGGACAGGTCCTCCAAAGCAAGAGATGATGGATGTAAACTAAGACATTTTCTGAAAGAACTTACAAATCTCTGAAGATAAGTTCTCTCATTTGGAATTAAATCAGTGTTGTTTGAAAATATGAAGGTAAAACATCATACATTTAGAACCAGATTGACCCCAGCTTACATTAATATAGTTTTTCTTTTCTCTTACCGATGATATATTTACACATAAGTCTTGTGATAAGATAAAGCGCTCATAATAAAATTTAATTACAATTCTGCAATACCAGTTTTAACCTGAAGGTGGCGTGCTCAAGCATATGCTTCATATGTCGTCAATATAACTGAAACTATGTATATATATTTTTTTTTATTTTTTAATTTTTTAGAAAATATGATAAAAACATAAATAGCAGGATCAAAAATGTCTGAGGAAGCCTCTTTTGTGTCTCCCGATCAGTCAGTGATCCCGAGTTCAGCAATTTGCTTGGCAATTTATACCCTTAAAGAGGACCTGAATGTAATTTTTTTTTAACCTTGTGTAGATGCCGCTTTTCTTCTGAATCCAGCGCTGTTTTTCTTTTGTTCCTGTGCCTCTCTGTTCCTGAGATACAGCCCCATATTACCAGTATATAAATCTAGTCTTGTTAGCCAATTGGGAGTGGTCATTAATTTTAATTTTTCTGTGGGTGTGTTCTTGAGGCTCACTCCCGCTTGGCCCGCAAGACTAGATTTATATACAGGGAAAAAGGGGCCATATCTCAGGAATAGAGAGGAGCAGAATGAAAAGAAAAACATCGACGGATTCAGGAGAACGGTGGCATTCACACCAGCTAAATATATATACACACAGCAAAAGGGTAACAATGTTTTGAGATTTTGACTTCCAGGCTTGGCTTTGAGCGTGAGACGACCTTCATTTTATCGACAATCATTTTGGCTCTATCTCATGCCTAAATGTGATTTGCAGCGATTTAGCATATGATTAGTTATGCAGATTCTTGTCATCTCACTCCATTGTTACTGTTTTGCTCTTGGGGGTGGACAAATCGTTTTCTTCCTTTATCCCCTTAACGACCGCGGGCCGTAAAATTACGTCCTAGCGATAACGTTACTGCCCGCGGTCTCCTGGCAGCAGCATGCTGCGATCGGCGCACATCTCAGCTGATTTTCACAGCTGAGATGTGTGCCTGCTAGGCACGAGCAGAATCGTTATCTGCTCGTGCCGTTTAACCCCTGTAATGGCGCTGTGAATATGTGACAGCGCCATTATAAACGCGATCGCGGTAAAGTTTTACTTACCGCCCGATACAGGAAGTCACGTGATGACTCCTGTCCTAGACATGAACTACTTTCACTTTCGCTTTCCACAGAGGCCAGGGAAGCAGAAAGTGCACGTATCTGCTGTTTACAGCTGTGTAGCTGTGATCAGCAGATAGTGCAGAGCGATCGGATTGCTGATCGCAATAGCCCCCTAGGGGGACTAGTAAAATAAAAAAAAAAAGTAAAAAAAAAAGTTTAAAAAGATTAAAAAAAAACCCATAAAAGTTCAAATCACCCTCCTTTCGCCCCATTGAAAATTAAAGGGTTAAAAAAATAAAAAATATACACACATTTGGTATCGCCGCGTTCAGAAACGCCCGATCTATCAAAATATAAAATCAATTAATCTGATCAGTAAACGGCGTAGTGGCAAAAAAATTCCAAACACCAAAATGACGTTTTTTTGTCGCCACAACTTTTGCGCAAAATGCAATAACTGGCGATCAAAACGTAGCATTGCGCAAAAATGGTACCGTTAAAAATGTCAGCTCGAGTCGCAAAAAATAAGCCGTCACTAAGCCTCAGATCCCGAAAAATGAGAACGCTACGGGTCACAGAATATGGCGTAAAACGTGCGCCACTTTTTTCAAACTTCCGAATTTTTTTTTAACCCCTTATATAAAAGTAAACCTACACATGTTTGGTGTCTACGAACTCGCACTGACCTGAGGCATCACACCCACACATCAGTTTTACCATACAGTGAACACTGTGATAAAATATCTCAAAAACAATAGTGCTATCGCACTTTTTTTTGCAATTTTTCTGCATTTGGAATTTGTTTGCCATTTTCCAGTACATTATATGGTAAAACCTATGGTTTCTTTGAAAAGTACAGCTCGTTCCGCAAAAAATGAGCCCTCACATGACCATATTGACTGAAAAATAAAAAAGTTATGTCTCTTAGAAAAAGAATGGCGAAAAAAAAAAACGGAAAGCGAAAAATCGGCCGTCCGTGAAGGGGTTATACTCCAAATTACAACCTGTTCTCACGCTCCCTAATAGCTCAGTGTGTTATTAAGTTGATTCCCAAGTGAAAGCTCACTGGTTCGAATCGAGGAGCCGTGAAGAAGATTTCCCAAGAAAAAAGAAACAGCATCATCCAGTAAATCAATAGCGGCCAAGAAAATTGCCAAACTGCATCATGTCAGGCCATGAAAGTTGGTAGAATAAGAATGAAGTCCGTCCATCCATTCAAAAGCCAAGAGGTGACGTCCAGGCAAAATATCCACAAGTCGCTCATCACAACGTCTATCAGTTCTGGGGCGACAAACCCGGCAGTGGAGGTGTCTCGTCTGCTTCATAATACTGGGATCACAGACGTCCATGTAAGCAACGGGTGACGTATGCTACACAAGTCTGGAATAGTGGCCCGAAAACAAGGTGAAGAAGCCTCAACTTCAATATCATCATAGGAAACGTGAGCTTGAGTTTACAAAAAAAGTACGAAAATTGGAGAGAAGAAGATTGGAAACAGATGATTTGGAGCAATCAGACAAAAGTCTATAGGCAACTCTAGTGGGGGGGAAAATGGATCTGGAACAAACAAGGAAAAAAAGGGCTAACGGATGGAGAAACTGAAGGAACTGTCAAGCTCGGTGGACGAAGCCTGATGATATGGGGGTGTGTCACAGCCAAAGGCATTGGATACTTGACCAGGATGTATAGTGGTCTCATTGTAGGTATCCTACAAGAGGAGTTTCTTCATACACTCGAGTACTATGACTATGAAAAGGACGACATAGTGTTCCAGCAGGACAAAGACCTGAAGCATACGGCGAGATTGGAGGAGAAATAGTTCAATGATAATGAAGTAGAGGAGCTGGATTGTCCCCACAGTCCCCAGACCTCAACCAATCCAACACTTGTGGGTAGAGTTAAAGAAAAAGCTGTATACATCCCCCAAGTGAGCCGACCAGTATACACCAACACTGGGAACGTGTAGTAGAGACCTGGGATAAGATTTCATTTGAGACATGGTTGAATCTGACGGAGAGCCCAGAAGGATTCAGGAGGGGTGAAAGCCAAAAGGTGGATTTACAAAATACTAACAAAATAATTAAAATTTAGATTTTTAGGAGCAAAACAGTAACAATGCAGTGACATGACAAGAATCTGAATAACTAATCAAATACTAAAAAGCGGCAAGTCACATTTATGTATGAGATAGCCAAGATGATTGTCAATAAAATGAAGGTTGTCTCACGCTCAAAGCTGTAGTGGATGGTGAGATATGGAGCCTGAAAGTCAGAAGTCCAAAACATTGTTACCCTTTTGCTTGTCACTGTATGTCTGGTTAGTAACAGGTCCTCTTTAATCACGTTGCTGAGGAGAGCCATAAGATGAAATACTTAATTAACCTTTGGACATAGAGCACTGAGAGAAGTGTGTTCAATTAAATCAATTCTCTATACATAAGCCAGTCACTCTTAAGAGGAAGCCAAGATGGCCCCCGATGACATCACAGACCAAACCATCAGCATGGATCCACCAGATGACATCCTTCCCAACACCATGGACTGATCCACTGAAGTCAGACCCGCCCATCAACAGCAACACAGATCTCCCCATTGGCTAGCCCATGAACTGTCCCACTAAATGGGCATATCTGAACTTGTGTACGCCCCTAGCCTATATCAAGAGGACGTATGCTCTGTACTCGCTCTGTTCGGTGCCATTTTTACTATGACCAAGAAAAGATTTCATATCCGACTGTGTCTGGTATGAATTCTTTATGCATGCACTTGGTATATACCAATTAGGCCAGGCAGTAGGCAACTAGTGATCTCTGGTTAAGAGTTCACCTTAACAACGTAACTTTTTCCCACCTCTGAAACCTGAAGAACTGTCCGGTTTGGGGTATAGATCTCATTATTCTCACAGAAATTTCTTAATTCATCCATCCACTATAACAAAAAGCAATTATAAGTGTATAGTCACATAGGCGCAGAGGATCCCCGATCACAGTGATTCACATTGATCGGCTGTAATCTGAAGAGAAGTATGAGTTGATTTTTCTGTATCGTGACCTCATGGAGATCCAGGTATTATACATGCAGCCTATGGAAGTCCACTGTATCAGTGTAGTCTATCTGTAATGTATGGGTACAGCGGCTCCTCCGGGGATAATGTCGCTCTTTGTAGCTGTTCTGTATAGAAGAGGTGGTTGAGGAGGAGAGTGATACATTACAAAACTGGTGCCATGGTGCCGTACATGTGAAAAGGGGTTCCATGCAAAATACAAATAGCAATGAACCAATAACACTGACAGACTGTAACAGAGGGGGGTGAGCACTGCCTTTGGGACTGACACACTTGTCTGCAGTTTGTTCCATAGGGACACATTATTATGCATAGAAGCTGTATGCACAAAACAGTAGATTTTTTAATAAAATGGTCACAGAATTCCCCCTCCACTTCTATTGGCCGCCTGCCGTGTGACATCGCTGTGACGCCGCACAACCCGCCCCCTTAAGAAGGAGGCAGGTCGCCGGCCAGAGCGACGTCGCAGAGCAGGTAAGTCCGTGTGAAGCTGCCGTAGCGATAATGTTCGCTACGGCAGCTATCACAAGATATCGCATGTGCGACGGGGGCGGGGACTATTGCGCTCGGCATCGCTACCATCGGCTAGCGATGTCGCAGCATGCAAAGTACCCCTAAAGGCCCTGTCACACACAGAGATAAATCTTTGGCAGATCTGTGGTTGCAGTGAAATCATGGACATATTGTTCCATTTGTACACAGCCACAAACCTGGCACTGATTGTCCACAATTTCACTGCAACCACAGATCTCCCACAGATCTGCCACAGATTTATCTCTGTGTGTGACAGGGCCTTAACTTCTGAATGTTTGTTTTTTTTTTAAATGTGGAGCCCAAAATTGGATCCCATTTTCCAGATGTGGCCTTACAAATGATTTATAGAGGGATAACAATATGTTGGGATCACGGGATGTAATCTCTTTTTATACACCCTAAAATCGTGTTTGCTTTAGCAGCTGCCTCCTGACATTGAGTGCTGCTGCTCAGCTTATTTGTAATGAGAATACCCAAGTCCTTCTCCTGTTCTGTAGTCCTGAGTTTACTTCCATTTAATGTATACGCAGCTATAGGATTACTCCGTCCTAGGTGCATTACTTTACATTTATCAACATTAAATCTCATTTGCCAAGTATCTGCCCATTCTGACATCTTATCCAGATCTTTTTGTAATATTGTACTATCAAGGTCAGTTTTTAATATCCTACATAGTTTGGTGTCATCGGCAAAGACTGACACTTTACTATCAATCCCATCCACAAGGTCATTAATAAAGAGATTAAAAAGAATTGGTCCTAGCACAGATCCCTGCGGCACCCCACTGCTGACTGCAGCCCATTTAGAGAATGTACCATTTATGACTACTCTTTGTTTCCTATCTTTTAGCCAATTCCTTACCCAGTTGCTTATAGTTTCCCCTAACTCTTGCTTCTGGAGCTTTAGTATAAGGCTATTATGTCTCCCTTCTGTCTAATTAGCTGTCTGCTGCCTGTTGACAGGAAGTAGGAATTGGGAAATGGTCCTTATCTCTACAGGAAGTGCAGTGGATTTTTGTCTCTCTACAGGAAGTGGGGGCGGGTCTTTGTCACTCTACAGGAAATAAGAGAGGGCCTATATCTCTCTACAAAAGTGGAAGTGGGTTTTTGTCATTATACAGGAAGTGGGTCCTGTCTTCCTCTCTACAGGAAGTGGGGAGTGTTTTTCTCTCTGCAGGAAGTGGGACGTGTTTTTCTCTACAAGAAGTGTGGTGTGTCTCTTTACAGGAAGTGGGGAGTGTCTATCTCTCTAGAGGAAGTGGGGAGTGTTTTTCTCTCTGCAGGAAGTGGGGCGTGTCTTTCTCTCTACAAGAAGTGTGGTGTGTCTCTTTACAGGAAGTGGGGAGTGTCTATCTCTCTACAGGAAGTTGGGCGCATCTTTCTCGCTACAGATAGTTGTACTTGTCTTCCTTTCTACAGAAGTTGGGCATGTCTCTACAGAAAGTGGGGAGTGTTTTTCTCTCTACAGGAAGCGGAGAGTGTTTTCTACAAGAAGTGGGGCGTGTCTTTCTCTCTACAGGAAGTGGGGTTTGTCTTTCTACAGGAAGTGGGGAATGTCTTTCTACAGTAAATGGGGCGTGTCTTTCTACAGGAAGTGAGGCTTGTCTTTCTACAGGAAGTGGGGCATGTCTTTCTCTCTACAGGAAGTGGAGCATCTTTCTACAGGAATTGGGGCGTGTCTTTCTCTTTACAGGAAATTAGGCATGTCTTTCTACTGGAAGTGGGGCATGTCTTTCTCTCTACAGGAAATGGGGCGTGTGTTTCTCTCTACAAGTCGTGGGCCGTCTTTCTCTCTGCAGGAAGTGGAAAGTGTCTCTCTCTACAGGAAGTGGGGCTTATCTTTCTACAGGAAATAGGGCATGTCTTTCTCTCTACAGGAAGTGGGCGTGTCTTTCTCTTTACAGGAAGTGGGGCATGTCTTTCTCTTTATAGTAAGTGGAGCATGTCTTTGTTTCTCTACAAAATTGGGAGTGGGTCTTTGTTGTTCCACAGGAAGTGGTGGTATGCCTTTATCTCTCCACAGAAAGTGGGGGTGGGTCTTTGTCTCACTCTACAGGAAGTGGTTGGCTGGATCTTTGTTTCTACAAGAATTGGGAGGCATGTTTGTTACTCTACAGGAAGGGGAGTTGGCCTTTTTCACTCTACAGTAGTGTTCCCCCCAGACTCCAGTCCTCAAGAGTCACCAACAGTGCTTGTGCTCAGGATTTCCTTAATATTGAACAGGTGATAATTTAATCACCTGCACAGGTTATGACTCCAACACTTGTGCAATGCTAATGAAATCCTGAAAGCATGAGCTGTTGGTGGCTCCTGAGGACTGGAGTTGGGGAACACTGCTCTACAGGAAGTGAAGGTGGATCTTTAACTCTTCATGGGACGTGGGGACAGGTCTTTGTTGTTCTACAGGATGTGGAGGCAGTTCTTTGTCACTACAGGAAGTGAGGGAGGGTGTGTGTAACGCTACAGGAAGTGGACACGGGTCCTTGTCACTCTATAGGAAGTGGGGGAGGGTCTTTGTCATACTACAGGAAATGGGCACGGGTCTTTGTCACTCTACAGGAAGTGGGTACAGGTCTTTGTCACTCTACAGGAAGTGGGTACAGGTCTTTGTCACTTTACAGGAAGTGGACACAGGTCTTTGACACTCTACAGGAAGTGGGCACAGGTCTTTGTCACTTTACAGGAAGTGGACACAGGTCTTTGACACTCTACAGGAAGTGGGCACAGGTCTTTGCCACTTTACAGGAAGTGAGGGAGGGCCTTTGGTGATTTACAGGAAGTTGGGGTGCGTCTTCGTTGCTTTACAGGAAGTAGGGGAAGTTCTTTGTTGCTCTACAGGCAGTGAGGGTGGGTCTTTGTTTCTCTACAGGCAGTGGGGGTGGGTCTTTGTTTCTCTACAGGAAGTGGGGGTGGGTCTTTATTGCTCTACAGGAAGTGGTGGTGGGTCTATGTCGCTTTACAGAAAGTGTGGGAGGGTCTTTGTTGCTCTGCAGGAAGTGGTGTGCAGGTTTTTGTCTGCTCTTGCTCTCCTTTCTGACATATTACTTACAGGTTTGTTCACAAAAGGCAAGTCATTGAGCAATGGTCAGCATAGTGCCTGATGGCAAGTGAGGGAATGGAAGTTCCAGCACCTATAGTGTTTGTAGAATGGCGATGGAAAAAAGTTTGGATAGAAAGTTACAGAAAGGGAGGACTGGCATAATTCCTGGACATCTGGGGCTGGTATGTGCCCCACAAACAATTTTACCTCTTTGTGAAGGATGGGGGCAGCTAGTCCCGGCTTGTCTACAGGTTTTGCCAGAAAGGACAATTACACTATTTGCAAAGTTCCTTCACTCACTGGAGCAATAGAAAATAATTTCAAAAGTCAGAGTAGATTAAAAATAATTGCAGGTGACCTGAGACCCTTGAAGCTACAATTGAGCATCCCATCTGTCCACAGGAGAGGACCTCCCAGATCTGACTGCGGCCTCCTCGTACCTGTCGGCACGCTCTTATGCGTCTGCCCAACATGAAACAAATACAAAATAAATTGAAGCGGAGACGATGGAAGAGAACGGGAGGAAAGATTTGTCAGTTCTGAGGAAGTTCCCGTCAGATGAAAGGCGAAGTTCACAAGACGACTCAATGAAGGAGAAGCACGTGTGCTTCAAAGACTTGTCCCGATCCAGCAGCGACTCTTCCTAAAATCTGCTCTGAAGGACAAGGCTATCAGCCGGACTTTGAACTTTACAAGGTGGGGAGGTGGGGGGCTTGATTCATGTATTCCGGCATGTCTGCACAACCCTTCAGCAAAGATGTCACTTCAGTAGAAAAGGGCAATCTCAAAAGTCTTCTGATAGCCGAGTGATGGCGGCATTTAAAGGGAAGAGCATAATCTCCACGCGGGTTGCTGTGCTCAGACGTCAGGAGATGACTTTCACCTGGACGTTCCCTTAAGAAATTTGTCCAAATCCATCGGCTAGGAATTAGGATAGGCTACAGTGGCTGTGAAACTACAACTCCCAGCATGCCTGGCAACTGTAAGCTGCAGATCCCTGTGCCATAGTAGTATTCCAGTAGTCTCATCCTAAAGTGTAGCTGGTGTGATTCTAGTCACTACCTACGGGTAGTACAAATGGTAGCGTAGTAAGAAAAGCCGGGCTCTGGTAACAGGAGGACAAGTATGGACACAAGGAGTACACAGAGGCGTAGTCAGGTCACGATCCAAGGGTCAGAATTCCAGGAAGGCACGTAATGGATTAAGGGAGAAAACTGAGACGTGGTCAGGTAAAAGTACGAGGTCAAAAGCTAGGCGGTTACGTCAGGAAAAGGGAGCAGGCAGAGAGGAGTCAAACAACAGTCCGGGGTCAAGACACAAAGATCAGAACATAGGCCAACAAAACAACTGCAGAACCAGATAGTATGACTGGCAAGGTTCTGGAAGAGCTTGCTCAGTATAGAAGCCGAGCAATTATCAGTAAGATGGAACACCTGAGTAATCAGCACCTCCCAGAACCAGCATGGAAGCCAGTGCTATCAATCAACCTTCCAGCCAGTAGACCAGGAAAACACAGCAGAGCATCTCCTAATGTGCAAGATGCTCTGCACAGAGGAATCGTGACAGCTGGCATCTCTGGGCACAAACAAAGTGGCACCCTACCATGTGCCATCTTTAATATTAGAGTCTTTATATTTTTGCAAAAGGGCCCCTAGACTCCTCGGGCTCCAGGGTCCGGATGTATCTGACATTACCGTTTGCAGGTGTTAAAGTTTGAAAAGTTTTTTTTTCCTCTGAAAAATTTATTTTTTTCAAGCAAAGATTTGCAGGACCAGAAGTTTTTATGAATGAACGATACGTGATGATGGAGGAAACATGGATGTTCAAGTGATTCGCGGGTACCAAGAGCATCACGTGAATATAAGGGGCTGGCGCCATCTACTGCACATAGTGTAACGGTGCACTCTCCAATATTCGCTTCACCCTCTTATATTCAACACTGACAATGGTTCCCAAACTCCGGCCCTCATGGACTCCAACAAGTCATGATTTCAGCATTTCTTAGTATTGGCCTTGATAATGATTCCAAAGCTAAAGAAATCCAGAAAACATGACCTGTGAGGGTCAGGATTTGGGAAACACTGTGTGATGGACAAATAGGACCAGCAAGCCAACTGGGCAAGAAAAAAACATGGCATCCTCAAACTTTCACTAATTGTGGAGCAAGGCAATACTCATCAGCCGATCTCCGAATATGAAGCTGAGAAATGGGATCCATAAACAGAAATTCACTGCCACCTTATAGTTTCCAAAGGGCTGTCCAAAATATTGGCAAACGACTCCGTCCCCCCTTATACGGAAGCTCCAATAACAGAGCATTGATGGCATGGGACCCCTAGTGAATAGGAAGGCCCTTTACAGCAGCCACCTGACGCTAGCACACACTTGTTGCAGGAGCTCCTGGTGTCTCTTATTTAATGGTTCAAGTATATTTCACACTTTTTTGCAAATATGGCAGCATCCCTGTGCTGGTCCAGCGGGGACGAGACCACCTGAGTCGTGGACCCTCTCTCTCGAAGGCCCTGGTGGATCGGTATGGGTTACTGATCTTCATTGCCAATAATTTTAGCATATTTTATCTAATCATTGCGGCCTCCGTCCTTATGTCAGGAAGCGAATGTCTGCAAAAATTGAGCATTTATTTCCCTCCAGAACATTTTGCTGACATTGCAGGCCTGCGGACTGGAAAGGATCAGTCACTTTTTAGGGACAGGGCCACCAATGGAGCAAAATAAGTTGCATTCCTTGGGCGATATAAAAGACCACTCTTCCAAAAGTGATCTAAACCAGTGTCATCATATTAATAAACATGAGAAGGAGCCTTTACCAGGCCTGAAATGGCTGATAACAGGGAATAATAGGTTGCATTTAATGGCTCAGTGATAGAGGGATGATAGATGTTAGGATGAGCAGGAGATAAGGAACTGTTACATTATAAACCGATAATATCTATTTGTAAATAAAAGATAAAAATAATGAATATTTATATTTTTGGTTTGCATTTTCCTGCAATATCTTGCATTCTTCTGCAGAGGGCGACACGGTCCCGTTCAGTAGAGATCACATAGGCCCGGACCAGTCACGGGGCCATAATATAAGTCATTTCTCATGTCTTTGTAGGACGCAATAACTTCTCCATTCATTGAAGAAATAAATAATGAGAATTAATGACATGTTGTGTTTTCTCCAGCCCCATTTGTCTTCCAGGTTGACACCGAAGAAAACCCCAAATTGTCACCCATATGTGTACAGTTTTACCACAGTATCCTGGCAAAGCATCTGCTAGGGCGCTGATAATGAAGACTGAGCGGAGACTGAGGGTTAGAGTACGTTCGTCCGGAAATGTGCGGCTGCCACTGCTCTCGGGCCTGACAGGCACAATCTGTTTTATTGACAGCATCGGACAGGAAACTTCAGGAGTTACAGCCGCTTTCATCACTTACTAAAGAAGTCGAGCAACAGGCTGCAAAATACGGGAAGAACAAAATAAAACTTATAATTTAGAATAAAAAGTTGTCTGGTTTATAAAAAAAAACATATTAAATACTATTATTAATGGGAGGTTTGTCATATAAAACCTTCATCAATAAGCTACGGCAACTACAAAGAGCGTCTCTCCGTCTGGAGGACACAACTTGTCCACGCGTTACATAGACAACTCATTGATTATAATGGGAAGGGTGTAATTCCTCATTTTTCCTGTGGGAGTGCTGCAGGAAAATTCTAAAGCTCTAACTGTAGACTATACAGTATCATTAAAGACTTCGGACCTTTCCAGGAACAGCCGTGCTCCAAGTGTAGACTATATGGTGTCATTAAAGACTTCGGACCTTTCCAGGAATGGCCGTGCTCTAAGTGTAGACTATACGGTTTCATTAAAGACTTCCGACCTTTCCAGGAATGGCCGTGCTCTAAGTGTAGACTATACGGTGTCTTTAAAGACTTCGGACCTTTCCAGGAATGGCCGTGCTCCAAGTGTAGACTATACAGTGTCATTAAAGACTTCGGATCTTTCCAGGAACAGCCGTGCTGTAAGTGTAGACTATACGGTGTCATGAAAGACTTTGCACCTTTCCAGGAATGGCTGTGCTCCAAGTGTAGACTATACGGTGTCATTAAAAACTTCGGACCTTTCCAGGAACAGCCGTGCTGTAAGTGTAGACTAGACAATGTCATTAAAAACTTTGGACCTTTCCATGAATGGCTGTGCTCTAAGTGTAGACTAAACGGTGTCATTAAAAACTTCGGACCTTTCCAGGAACAGCCGTGCTCTAAGTGTAGACTATACGATGTCATTATAGACTTTGGACCTTTTCAGGAACAGCCGTGCTCTACGTGTAGATTATACAATGTCATTAAAGACTTCAGATCTTTCCAGATATGGCCATGCTCTAATTGTAGACTATAAGGTGTCATTAAAGACTTCCGATCTTTCCAGGAACAGCCATGCTCTACATGTAGATTATACAATGTCATTAAAGACTTCTAACCTTTCCATCAATAACTGTGCTCTAAGTGTAGACTATACGTAGTCATTATAGACTTCAGACCGTTCCAGGAATGGCCGTGCTGTAAGTGTAGACTATACGTAGTCATTATAGACTTCAGACCGTTCCAGGAATGGCCGTGCTCTAAGTGTAGACTATATGGTGTCATTATTGACTTCAGACCATTCGAGGAATGGCCGTGCTCTAAGTGTAGACTAGACGGTGTCATTAAAGACTTCAGACCTTCTATAGCAATTTCGCTCTTCCAGTTTGGCGATCTCTAATGGAATAATTTTGCATGTATATATAGAACCAGAGGAGATGTCATGTTATAAGATCAGAAAGTCAGTATACTGTTCAGCCACAAGGTGTCCCTTAAACCCCGAGGAATAAAGTGTAGGAAACGCTGCACTTGTCTGTGCTAGAGACGAATCTGAAAGTCAGGCTGTAGCCAACATCAGCACCTGCAGTATAACTAGTCCTTAATGATGTCAGTTCCCCAAATCTGGCCCTCAGGGCACCTCCATGGGTCATAACATAATGACAAGCAAGCCTAAGACTTGGGTAGGTGAGGAGCCGGCGATGTTCCTGATATGGTGCCATGATATGTTCTCCACATTATATTTTATATACAGGGGAAAATATACAAAGTATGCAGGTAATGTGTGGTGCACCAAGTCCGCTACCTAAGGCACGGCTCAGGGTTGGGGTGCAACTTGACAAAATGCACCATAATTTAAGAGCAGGTCTCATTGCCGTACTGCTCTTCTATATGCGGAGGCTCCAATATCATCGATTGTGTAAATGAGAGATGTCTCAGAATATGATGACAGACTCCTGTGCCGCATTGGGTGGTGCGGAGCTGCGCCCGCTGAATGGGGCAACCTGAAATTTCATCTCTGAGCAAAAGTTGTCCCCTCTGCCATCAACTACCCAAAAACCCAAACCATGAGCACCACAGATCCTGGCTGCGACATGGGGGCTGGAAGGCGCTGTGGGAAGTTTTAGGAGATGTGGTGTGAACGCACTTCTGCACTTGTGGGTCCTGATAATGGTGCAAAGATTTGTGTCAGCAAGGGTTTTTGGGTTCACGGTCAGGTGGAGGTGCAGGAAGGCATTGCGGTAAGTTTTAGGAGATGTGGCGTGAATGCACTTCTGCACTCGTCGGTCATGATAATGTCACAGAGATCTAATGTGCTGTCAGCACGGGTTATTAGGTCCACAGTCAGGCGGAGGTGCAGGTGCCCCCATGTCACTAGCGGAAGTAGACAGAAGACGGCCCCTGTGCAAGAACAATATATGGGTTCTTTGCGGTTCAATAAGTCATCAAAATGCACAATTCCTCCTGCTTTGGAGGGAAAAATGGCCTCCTCACCTCTTAGGACCTTGTTGCACCCAGGGGCGGACATATCATTGGTGCAACCTGTGGGGTCCAAAGGAAATAGGGCCCACTCCTACCTCCAAAGTAGAAGGAATTGTATATTATGGGGAGCTATATGGCTGCAAAGAGCCCATATATTGTTCTTGCACAGGGACCCTTTTCTGTGTGGTTGCACCAATGATCTGTTGGCCCTGCTCCCCTGCGGGTATCGGAGGTTGTACAGTCTGGCAAAATGTGCATCAACTTCATCAATGTGGCCATGCACATCTCGTACTTTGTATCCTAGGTGGAGCATTGCAGACATCTTCTCCTGTCTCCTGGATACTTCTTTGCTTTTCCTCTGTAGCCATAAAGTATCTTATGACAAGTTATCGAGAGTCGCATGTGACGTTCCTGCTCTGTGGACCTGCTGCAGGTTTTAGGAAGTAAATTCTTCAAGGGTAAAGCTGAAAATGTGTTTCTCGAGGCTCCCTGTCTACGGAGCGAGCAGGATGGAGTTATCCTGCCGTGTGGACTGAGCTCAGGAAGCCGGAAGTGGCTGCGAGGGGAGGCCGAAGGGAGCATAATAGAGGCCATTTTTACCCGCACCGACGGCCTAACAAGGAAGAAAAAGAATCCCAATCTGCGGTTTTGATATATTTATATATCAGAGCCGGACTCTTAGGAGCCGGACTCTTCATGTACGACCTTCCTCAAGGTCAAAAACTCAATATAGGGCAATGTAGGTGACAAATTTGGGGACAGGGCCCACGTGGACTTCTCTGCTGTGAGATGTCTCCCAGTTTGTAGTTACTTTTCTATACTCGATTCCTTCCTGGCAGTTGAACATTAAACTTTTTTTTTTGTCCACATGTGCAAGACAAGATCAGTTTTATCACAGTTCCGTTAAAGACAGGCCATACCTTCCGGTGGCTCAGAATAAGTACAAAAAGTTCCCTTCCTCCTGTCTAACCTACACTTGGCAAAGTCCTATGAGCCATTTGTCTCATCACCAACAGACTCAAGTCACCCATCGCCCTCCCCACGCACACGATATGGAGGTCTTACCACATCAGGATACAGAATCTGCTTCAATTCCGGTTTACAGGAGTATGTTTCAGAGCTTTGGTCAACCGCAAATATACAAGCCATACATCATTATAAAAAATGTCGGAGCGGGGAACATGGCATTTAACGGAATCATAAACAGAATAACCCTTTAATTGCCAGACATGCCTCAAATTAAAAAAAAATAAATATTTTTTTTATAGTACGCGATACATATCCATTGCTTTTTTTTATTATTACGGGGGTTTTTACGCTTATTTTCAATTAATAGTTTTATAATATTTTTATGTTTTGTAATTATTTTTTATTTATTTTTAATTTACTATTAGTATTATTTAATTATTTAAATAGTTTCATTATTTTTATTTATTTTTTATTAATTATTAGTATTTAATTATTTAAATAGTTTTATTATTTTTATTATTATTATTTACATTTTTCATTTTTTATTTATTTTTAAATTATTATTTTTTATTATTATTTTTTTTTTATTTTTAGATTATTATTATTTAAATTCTTTTATTTTTTAATTATTTATCATTTTTTATTATTATTACTATTAATATTAAATTGTTTCCTTTATTATTTTTTTTAACTTTTTTTTATTAAGTCATGAAATAAAATATGCATTACAATTGTAATAATGTCAAGTATTGAGACATTAATAAATCAAACAATCCTCAATACTTCCCCCCTCTTATTTAATTATTTTTTAATTATTATTTAAATTGTTTCTTTATTTTTTTATGTATTTGTAATTATTAGTTGTTATTATTATTAATATTTTTTTAAAATTGTTGTATTTTTTTGTTTAAATTATTATTATAATTAATAATACATTTAATCAGTTTCATTAGTTATAAATTATTTAATCTGTTTCATTATTTATAAATTATTTAATTATTTTTTTGTCCATTATTTATTTATTTTTAAAATATTATTAATTATTTAAATTCTCTCATTTTTTTATTATTTTTCATTTATTATTATTACTATTATTATATTATTTAAATTCTTTCATTATTTTTAATTATTTTTAATTATTATGATTTAAATTGTTTCCTTATTTTTTATTTATTTTTAATTAGCTGTAGTACCCGGACATAGTAGCTGTCTCTCTGTCTCTTTCCCAATCTGTGTCTATGTCTGTTTCTGTCTATCTGTCTCTGTCTGTGTGTCTCTTTCTGTCTGTCTCTGTGTGTCTGTCTCTGTGTGTCTGTCTCTGTGTGTCTGTCTCTGTCTGTGTGTCTCTTTCTGTCTGTCTCTGTGTGTCTGTCTCTGTGTGTCTGTCTCTGTGTGTCTGTCTCTGTGTGTCTGTCTCTGTGTGTCTGCCTCTGTGTGTCTGCCTCTGTGTGTCTGTCTCTGTGTGTCTGTCTCTGTGTGTCTGCCTCTTTCTGTCTGTCTGTCTCTTTCTGTCTGTCTGTCTCTTTCTGTCTGTCTGTCTGTCTCTGTGTTCCTATCGCTGTGTCTGTCTGTCTGTGTCTGTCTCTCGGTCTCTCTCTGTGTGTCTGTCTCTTTCCCTGTCTGTGTGTTTGTCTCTATCCATGTGTGTCTCTGTCTCTATCCATGTCTGTCTGTCTGTGTCTGTCTCTCTGTCTGTCTGTGTCTATCTCTCTGTCTGTCTCTGTATCAGTCTCTCTGTCTCTCTCTATCTCTGTCTGTCTTTCTATCTCTGTGTCTGTCAGTCTGTTTCCCCGTCTGTCTCTTTCCCTGTCTGTCTCTTTCTCCATCTGTCTCTGTCTCTTTCCCTGCCTCTTTCCCTGTCTCTGTCTCTTACCCTGTCTGTCTGTCTCTTTCTCTGTCTGTCTCTGTCTGTATATTTCCCTGTCTGTATCTGTCTGCCTCTGTGTCTGTCTGTCTCTCTCCCTGTCTGTCTTTTTCCCCATCTCTGCATGTCTGTCTCTGTCTGTCTCTTTCCCTGTTTCTGCATGTCTACCTCTGTCTGTCTCCTTGATTGTGTCTCTCTCTCTCTTTCCCTGCCTGTCTCTGTATCTCTGTCTCTGTCTGTCTCTTTCCCTGTCTGCCTCTTACTCTGTCTGTGCCCATGTCTATCTGTCTGTCTCTGTTTCTCCACCGACATCTTATTACCTCACACATAAGCTTCTTATACTATGAATGTCCTTTGTTCCTATAGCAACCAATCAGAACTGCTATTAATAACCCTTAGCTCGCAGCTCCATTGACTATAATGGAGGCAGGTTTTTGAAGAGTAACTGTAAAGCGCGGGGTTACATTTTCCTGTCAAAACATAGTCTATGATGTTCCCTGAGTCACATGGGGTGTCTGTGCAAAATTTCGTGATTGTAAAAGCGACGGTGCAAATTCCTTTAGCGGACATACACACACACACATATATACATACACACATACACTCAGCTTTATATATTAGATTTATTATTAGTTATTTTTGTTTTATTTTTTAAATTATTATTTTTTTTTTTTTCATAATTTTTAATTATTTTTAAATCATTATTTTTTTTTTAATTTATTATTGATATTATTAGAATATTTTGTAGGGATTTATTATCACTATTATTTTTGTACATTATGATAGAGCGATTGTTTTCTTTATTTTTACACTCTTCTTTTCAAGAAATACATTTTTTTATTTTGTGTTTTTTTTTGTTATTTTTAATGATTTTTTTTATGAATTAATAATGCATTATTTAAATAATAGTGATTCATCATCATCATCATTATTATCATCATTATTATTTTAGATTTACTATTTTTAAATGTTATAATTTTTTTCTATTTTTTTTTTAGTTTAAAGAAAATGATATTCCTCGTACTGCCTTATGAAAAGATTTTTGCTGTACCCAAACCTATAAAAATACAGTTGGCACGTGGTTACGTTCTATAGGTGAGGTGGTCCCGTAGAAGGGACCCCCATCTATTGGACATTTATGCAGTTGTGTACATTTATTGGACCCGCTATCCCCATAGTCTCCACTAGGGGCCGCTACTAGTTCAGGGATTCCAGAATTATTCTTTCCACATAAGTATAATATGAGGCTACAAGTTAACATTAAAGGGGAGTGCACATATTCATCCCTTCCATGCATGTGACCCTCTCTGGGTATGATGGCTCAGCTGCAGCATCTTGGGCAACACCTGCATAGGGGAATTAAAAAATAGGAGACTAAACATACCAGCACTTATTCCAGTCACCAGTGAAAACTTTTAATACAAGGAATTATTATAATATTTGATTTCTTAGACTGTGCTTAGAATTATGCATCATCTCCAATTAGGAGCTGCAATACCAAACTTAGCCACTGGACAAAAGTGGCACTGTTTCTGAAAAAAAAAAAAAAAAAGAAGACAAGATCCTAGACAACTCCTTTTAGAAAAGTCAACTACTGGGGAAACATATGTAAGATATCCCCCATATATCATATGCTACTTTTAAGATTCCCATAATTAAAAACACATATTTTGCACCATCTACTGTTTCTTCCCAGTGTCCTTCTACTTAGGGGGCATATTAAAAAAAAAAACCCAAAAACTCCATATTTACCAAAAATGCAATCATTTGCACCAACTCTTAAGTGCACTCAGATCAACTACACTATTTTATATTATCCAATGTCACACCTTAATGATAGATTTGGTGCAGACTCCACCAAGCCCGATAGGTTACTCCTCAGTGTTAGGATGAGATCACATGTCCAGTAATCATCCGTTGGATCTCTGCAGGATCCATTCTATTTGGAAAAAAGTTGCTAATTAATTGATACCTGCCAGATTTGTTTTTTAACATTGGAGTCTATGGAGAACGGATCCGTTAACGGATTGCTATTAGGTCATCTGTTTTTCTTGCATTTGTAACAGATCCGTTTTTTCTTACAGGATCCATTACAAATGGAAGATAAATAGCAATCTCTTAACGGATCCATTCTCCATAGACTCCAATATTAAAAAAAAACAAAACGGATCCAGCAGAAATCAGTTATTTAACAACGGACAAAAAAGTTTAACTTTTTTCCAAACGGATCTCTGCAAGATCCGTTCCAACGGATGATTACAGAACATGTGAACTCAGCCTTAGAAAAGAGCCCAATGTATCAAGTGTTGCAAATTAAAACAAAAGAATATTTTTGTTCAAATTGTAACTTTTTAATCCATTTTCGTTAATACAGTTTCCAATGTTAGAAAAGAGCAGGAAACAATGTATCAGATGTTGCACATTAATATAATTTTTGCTACTTTTTATGCATGCTAAGATTGCATTATACATTTTTTATGAGTTGCCTAGAATATGCAATTGTTTTAGTATTTTTTTTATATTTTTCTTATATATTTTTATATTTTATTTTTTACATTTAAGAATTCATAATATATTATATATTCAGATATTTATATATTTATATCTTCATATATAGAATTCATAATATATTATATGCAGTACAGACCAAAAGTTTGGACACACCTTCTCATTCAATGAATTTTCTTTATTTTCAGGACTCTGAAAATTGTAGATTCACATTGAAGGCATCAAAACTATGAATTAAAACATGTGGAATGAAATACTTAAAAAAGTGTGAAACAACTGAAAATATGTCTTATATTCTAGGTTCTTCAAAGTAGTTACCTTTTGCTTTCATTACTGCTTTGCACACTCTTGGCATTCTCTTGATGAGCTTCAAGAGGTAGTCACCGGAAATGGTCTTCCAACAGTCTTGAAGGAGTTCCCAGAGATGCTTAGCACTTGTTGGCCCTTTTGCCTTCACTCTGCGGTCCAGCTCACCCCAAAGCATCTTGATTGGGTTCAGGTCTGGTGACTGTGGAGGCCAGGTCATCTGGCGTAGCACCCCATCACTCTCCTTCTTGGTCAAATAGCCCTTACACAGCCTGGAGGTGTGTTTGGGGTCATTGTCCTGTTGAAAAATAAATAATGGTCCAACTAAACGCAAACCAGATGGAATAGCACGCCGCTGCAAGATGCTGTGGTAGGCATGCTGGTTCTGTATGCCTTCAATTTTGAATAAATCTCCATCAGTGTCACCAGCAAAGCCCCCCCACACCATCACACCTCCTCCTCCATGCTTCACGGTGGGAACCAGGCATGCAGAGTCCATCCGTTCACCTTTTCTACAAAGACACGGTGGTTGGATCCAAAGATCTCAAATTTGGACTCATCAGATCAAAGCACAGATTTCCACTGGTCTAATGTCCATTCCTTGTGTTCTTTAGCCCAAACAAGTCTCTTCTGCTTGTTGCCTGTCCTTAGCAGTGGTTTCCTAGCAGCTATTTTACCATGAAGGCCTGATGCACAAAGTCTCTCGTAACAGTTGTTCTAGAGATGAGAAGGTGTGTCCAAACTTTTGGTCTGTACTGTATGTCATATGTACAGGAGGTACGGAAAGTATTCAGACCCTTTACATTTTTCACTCTTTGTTTCATTGCAGCCATTTGGTAAATTCAAAAAAAATTAATTATTTTCTCATTAATGTACACTCTGCACCCCATCCCCATCTTGTCAGAAAAAACAGAAATGTAGACATTTTTGCAATTTTATTAAACAAGAAAAACCTGAAATATCACATGGTCATAAGTATTCAGACCCTTTGCTCAGACAGTCATATTTAAGTCACATGCTGTCCATTTCCTTGTGATCCTCCTTGAGATGGTTCTTCTCCTTCATTGGAGTCCAGCTGTGTTTAATTAAACTGATAGGACTTGATCTGGAAAGGCACACACCTGTCTATATAAGACCCCACAGCTCACAGTGCATGTCACACCCAATGAGAATCATGAGGTCAAAGGAACTGCCCAAGGAGCTCAGAGACAGAATTGTGGCAAGGCACAGATCTGGCCAAGGTTACAAAAGAATTTCTGAAATACTCAAGATTCATAAGAGCACAGTGGCCTCCATAATCCTTAAATGGAAGAAGTTTGGGATCACCAGAACTCTTCCTAGACCTGGCCGTCCAGCCAAACTGAGCAATCGTGGGAGAAGTCTTTTTGAGAGAGGTAAAGAAGAACCCCAAGATCACTGTGGCTGAGCTGCAGAGATGCAGTAGGGAGATGGGAGAAAGCTCCACAAAGTCAACTATCACTGCATGCCTCCACCAGTTGGGCCTTTATGGCAGAGTGGCCCGACGGAAGCCTCTCCTCAGTGCAAGACATATGAAAGCCTCCATAGAGTTTGCTAAAAAAAAACACATGAGGGACTCCCAGACTATGAGAAATAAGATTCCCCGGTCTGATGAGACAAAGATAGAACTTTATGGTGATAATTCTAAGCGGTATATGTGGAGAAAACCAGGCACTGCTCATCACCTGCCCAATATGATCCCCACAGTGAAACATGGTGGTGGCAGCATCCTGCTATGGGGGTGTTTTTCAGCTGCAGGGACAGAACGACTGGTTGCAATTGAAGGAAAGATAAATGCGGCCAAGTACAGAGATATCCTGGAAGAAAACCTCTTCCAGAGAACTCTGGACCTCCGACTTGGCCGGAGGTTCACCTTCCAACAAGACAATGGCCCTAAGCACACAGCTAAAATAACAAAGGAGTGTCTTCAGAACAACTCTGTGACCATTCTTGACTGGCCCAACCAGAGCCCTGACCTAAATCTAATTGACCATCTCTAGAGAGACCTGAAAATGGCTGTCTGCCAAAGTTCACCATCCAAGCTGACGCAACTGGAGAGGATCTGCAAGGAAGAATGGCAGAGGATCACCAAATCCAGGATCCCAAGAAGACTCATGGCTGTACTAGCTCAAAAGAGTGCTTCTACTCAATCCTGAACAAAGGGTCTGAATACTTATGACCATCTGATATTTCAATTTTTCTTGTTTAATAAATTTGCAAAAATTTCTACATTTCTGTATTTTACTGTCAAGATGGGGGATGGGGTGCAGAGTGTACATGTAATGCCTGCCTGGATCCACAGACTCAGACGGGCTGTAATGGACAGGATCGAGGGAAGCCACTCACCAAGCAGGACCCCTAGAACCCTGAAACCCTTTAACCCCTATACAGGGATTTGGAATTACACAGGGCCCTGGAGATCACTACCTGTGGAAGGCTGCAATCCGAGAGAGTAGTCATCAGGCAGGGTCAAACCAGGAATTACGGAACGGACAGAATCGGTAGGCAAGGACGTAATCAGAAAACATAGCACAGGTCAAATCCGGATCGGGCAGCGAGGTACATAAACAGCAGGCAGGAGAGATAGTCAGAAAACAAGCAGAAGTCAGAACACAGGAATCACTAAACAGAACAGGAGCAAGAATATCAGAACTATCTCTGGCAGAGGTCAGCAGACAGGAGGGGAATTAAAAAGGGTGTGGTGTCTGCCCATTGGCTGTAGCTGAATGATAGTAACTTCAGCTGGAAGACACACAGCACCTATAATCAGCCAGTGGTACTGCAGAGCCCAAGGAAACCCAGCCCAGTGGATGAGCGGAGCCTGCGCCCACCGGCGCCACTGGCATCGACTCCTCTCCCATCACCAGCACCATCCACGGCAGGAACACGGCGTCACCTGGCGATCGGAGTGGAAGTCGCTGGAGCGGACTCCGGTGGTGACGGAACAGTACATTAATGAGACAAAAATTAACTTTTTTGAATTTATCAAATGACTGCAATGAAACAAAGAGCGAAAAATTTAAAGGAGTCAGAATACTTTCCGTACCCACTGTATATTATATATACAGTATATATAATATTTAAGAATTCATAAATATATTGTACTTTATGCCAAAAAAAAGAACAGTAACATTAAGTAGCAGAAAATATTGGTGAATTTGGATTAGGAATTTGGAACAATTAAAGTGGTTGTTTGAACAGACCTTTTGGCACTAACACAATGATAACTGTCCCCCGTTGTGCCGCACATTTGGCATTTGTAGGGTACACGGCGGCTTATAAAAACGTTGGAGGTATAAGAAAACGAGAAGTCGCCTAATATCAGTGCCTTGGGGTTTCAGGGTATTGCCATAGCTGGTGCAGAAGAAGCAGTTGAGACCAATCCTGTTCTTCTCTAGATAAAGGCAAATGTGCAAAAAACGAAACGTCCTCCTCGTACTCTAAATCTGCAGTTCTGTATGTAGTCCTGGCTGTCGGAGGATGGAGCGGTCAGCCTGTGCGGATACAGCCTCCTCCCCGGGGTTTTCCTTTCAATTCTCTCAGCAGACACCTTCTCCGTGCAACTTCCATCAATCTGTGCAGCTTTTTAGGAAATCTTTCAAGTCTTCAATGAAGACCAAGTCATTCCAGAGGCAGCAGGAAGCATTACAGAACAGTGGGGTTACTGTAAGATATTAATAGCAGGGGCTGCAAATGACTCAGCCTCCAATCTAATCCATCAATGGGGCATTATCCCGACCGCTGTGTATTACCTTGCGCCTCTCTGAATACGGTAATATATACAAAGCCGTATGCAACAAGACAGGCCCTAACGGCTCAGTGGCACTTCCAGAATCCCCGGCTTTCCTGGCACACTGTTTGGTTGGGCCGGGGGCCAGCGTGCGCTGACAGGGGGGTTTATAAATCACACTATCGTGTCTTGACATAAGTAGGAATTCCCAGTACAAAGGGGCGAGTGTTCCAAGTGGGCACCGATCCGATAACGATCGGCCAGTAATGAATCCTTATTAGTATCACCTACAGGAACTGGTCTTAAGGTGGGGTACGCAGACCCCCCACAAGTGACAAGCAAGAGTGTGCAAATGATAAACGACATATAATACGTCTGGGGTTGTTAAATGCAGAAGTACCGAAATAATAATCACCTAAAAATAAAAATTGCTCACCTTGGCTTTTTTGGCTTTTTGATTTTTCCTCATCTTCCGAGAGCCATAACATTTTTTATTTTTCTCTGCATACAGTTGGTTTCTGTGGTAAAAGCTATAGTTTTTTTTTTTCATTATTATTTTGGGGCCTTTCATTTTTTTTTATTTATTTTTTTTGGGAGGGAGGCAGTGACCATAAATCAGCATTTTTTGTGTTTTTTTGGGGCATTTGTGGGATAAAAAATAATAATATTTTTTAAAGCCCAGACAGTCCGGAACGTCATGGACAAGGAAGAGGGGGGTTGATATAAACTTTTCTTATTTCTAAACAATATATTTCATTTTTACATTTTTTTTTCTTGGTCCTCCTGGGGTGACTTGATCGCTTGTACAATACACTTTAATACTGTAACATAGAGTGTATTGTAAAATCACATATCTCCCATGTAGCCCATGTAGCTCAATTGTACAATGATGGCAGACACCGGGGTCTTGAGTAGGCCCCCCGGAATCATATTGCCGGATGGGGGAATGGGCATTGGATGAGACACCTTCCTCTTATTTCCATAAATGCAGTTTTCACATAGTAAACATCATCCAAGATGTTGAGCTGCTGCGATCGGATCTGGCAGTTAGACTTGGATGCTAGCTACTGGGGCCCCTCCATATGGAAAAGGGCACAGGATCCTCCACGCTCATTGGGTCCTTCTATCTTCTCCTATAAATATCCTCTCCTCACTCCTCCCTATGACGGCTATAGCTCATACCTATGCTGTCCATGTTAAAGAAGCTGCGGTGTTGTCTCTATTGCAGCTATGAAGTTCCTTACTGAAGAAACCTAGGAGAGCTTGTTGTAGCTTTCCCTACCCATTTGTCATACCTACCACGTGTTGCTGTATTGTAGTAGCAAGACTAGCATCTTGATGGCCTTCACTAGCCAGAGAGAGTTTAGGGTCAGCAAACACCTAGACACATGATCGGAGCATGGGGGAGGACTTTATGGAGTGCATGGATCAGCCTCAGGTAAGTGCTAGGAGGTGACAGCATTCCCCGCTCCCTAGCATGGAGGTCCCAATGTTGTATCAGTTTCCTGGTGTAATCTACAGTATGTCCTCCCAGTCCCCCGGAGGGACACTACCCTGGTGTTCCTGCTGTGCCGCGCTGCTCACCGCGAGTCCACCCACGAACAGGTAAGAAACCTGCACATTGTGACACTATGCACAAGATAGATAATAAACATATGATCACTGGGGGGTCCGACCACCAGGACCCTTACTGTTCATGAGAAGGGGAATCCCAATGTACACTGTGTGAATGAAGCAGTAGTTCGAATTTGGACCCCAATTCTTCTGAGTGGAAGGGGTTGTCGGAAAACATGGAAGTAGGCAAGTCGTGCCACTCCACAGCTCATGTAGGTGGAGAAACCTTTTATATTGGCGTTACATGGTACAAGTTGATGGGATTGTGGGACCATTAACCCAACAGTTTTTTGGTGGCCATTTTTCCAGCGAGGTCCTTCACATCTACCATGGGGCCTTGTGTTGAGAACCTTAGCTCCTCACATTCTGATATTTATATTGAACATGGCCATAGATAAACGTCTTGGAAAATAGATCAATTCTGAGCCGCTGGCAGATTTCCAGGAGGCTGTGCAAATTTCTTCCACCAGTTAAAGATTCACCACAAGCCGGAAGTCATTCGCCCCGGCGTGCAGTGATTTTCAGTGGAGGCGCAGACCACAGTATCCTTCCAATGTGACACAAGAACTACCACACTGAAATGTATATGACAGCTGCAGGGTCCGGGGGCTCGTAGACTTAAGCGGGCTTTACACGTTGCGACATCGCTAATGCGGAGTCGTTGGGGTCACAGAATTTGTGACGCACATCCGGCCGCATTAGCGATGCCGTTGCGTGTGACACCGATAAGCGATTTTGCATCGTTGCAAAAACGTGCAAAATCGCTAATCGGCGACACGGGGGTCCATTCTCAAAAATCGTTACTGCAGCAGTAACGAAGTTGTTCCTCGTTCCTGCGGCAGCACACATCGCTGCGTGTGACGCCGCAGGAACGAGGAAGCTCCCCTTACCTGCCTCACGGCCGCTATGCGGAAGGAAGGAGGTGGGCGGGATGTTACGTCCCGCTCATCTCCGCCCCTCCGCTGCTATTGGGCGGCGGTTCAGTGACGCTTCAGTGACGTCGCTGTGACGCCGCACGGACCGCCCCCTTAGAAAGGAGGCGGTTCGCCCGTCACAGCGACGTCGCCGGACAGGTAAGTATGTGTGACGGCTGTTGTGCGACACAGGCAGCGATTTGCCCGTGTCGCGCAACAGATGGGGGCGGGTACCCACACTAGCGATATCGGGACCGATATCGCAGTGTGTAAAGTAGCCTTTAGATAGAGACATGTATGGGCGAAATTGTCAACCTGCAGCGGTGTAGCTATAGGGAATGTAGGGGAACCGTCATACCCACGTCCTGATGCCATATAAGAGACACCAGTATATGGCTAGTCGTAGGTAGGGGCACTGGTGCAAAATCTGCATGGAGTTGGAGACTGTGCTATACAAAGAACTATCATTGGTGGCTTTAAAAGGATCATTGCCCGGTCTGTACGACTTCCTGCTGCGGCTGGACCTCCCCAAAGGAAACCAGTACCACCCATGAGCTGCTTCGCGAGCATCCACCATGCCGACTAGTGCCCTGCTCTGTGCCAGGAAGGGAGGAAATCAGTACGGTTATCTAACGCTGACCGAATATTATGCTCACGGCCGGTGTAGTGGACTCACTTGACCACAGAGGGGAACTGTCACGCTGGGTGTGGGGACAGACACCCAGGAAGTGGACTCCAGGGAATAAAGGAGGCTGTAACACAAAGAGGGGGGTACCAAGGGCACCTGCACTGACCCTGACTCTGGGGGGCCCTGCGCTCACCCTCAAACCACAGGTACCTATAATGGTTAGGAGGTGTGGCCCACCAACATGCTCCTGTCTCCTAGCCAGACCCTAGGACTAAATCCCACCACCCACCAATCCACGGGGGAAAAAACAAAACACAAAAATAACCAGCAAAAGGGAAAAAACAACAACTTATCTTTGAGAGTGAACCTTCAGAAAATACAGCTACAGTTGTCTGAAGCACCAGAGAAAGCAACTTCTCCAAGTGAAGAGTATAACCCGCACTGGAGGAGTGAGAGGCCCAACCTTATAAAGGCCCCTAATTACCAGCTGAAGGAAAGGCTCCTCCAACCTGGCAAGGAACAAAAAAATAAACCCAAATCCAGCCCTTAAAGGGACAGCGTCCATTAATGTCTGGACGATCGCCGGGCCCTTCTGCACCTGGTCCCAGTAACTGTACCTGAAGGTCCAGACACATCCGTGACAGGAACTGGGCATACCCTTTATTAGGAGGGGCTTAACCAACCGCCCACTGCAAGGCGGACGCCAGGTATCACTACAAGGACAGTGACCAGGACTATGGCAGCTGACCCCCAGGATAGGTGATGGACTCGGGAATAGATATGTACAGGTGGGGTAACTGAGGCAGGCTAGTACAGAAGGAATGGTGGGTATGGCAGGGACCGACAGGTATGGGAAGACAGGTACAGGGTGACGGATACAGGGATAACCAGACCTAACAACTAGCTAGCAGCAGACTGAGACACTGACTAACTAAGAGGATTGCGCAGGCACCTTCCCTAATGGGAGGGTGCCTTAAATACATAGAATTTCTTGGAAATAGTGCACTGGCCCTTTAGGTGCACTCCCAGGAACCCTGTGCGGCATGTACAGGGCCCGGGAGGGGAGGAAGGCAGGAGAGCACATGGAAGGCCGAGCGGCAGCAGGGGAGAACGGGACCTGGTCGGGGCTAGCAGGGACGCCGGACACTGCACTCAACTTTCTTTAATCCCTTTAGGATCCGGCAATTTTTCACTTTTGCGTTTCGTTTTTTCGTGCCCTTCTTCAAAAAGCCATTACCTTTCTAAATTTTCCATCCACATAGCCGTACAGGACTTGTTTTGTTGCAGTTTCATTTCAACACGTCGCCCCCCCCCTCATTTGTGCCACCACTTAGCTGTCAGAGATTGACAGTGGCATCTAAATGGTTAAACAATATTCACGCCATATATGCGTAAAATATACACGAGCGGGCATTAACAGGTTAAGGGGGTATTGGCTGCAGGGATTTTTTACGCACCCCCATTGATGATCACACCACTCCGTGCTCCATTCATATACATTATGGTGAGCTTGTGCTTAGGTATAGCAGCCAAAATGAACAGACAGAGCTGCAGTGTAAAGCATAGAGGAGAGAAAAGGGCTGAGTTGAGGTCAGAGGGTTTCATAGACTGATGTGAGATTTGCTTTCATATTTGGGAATCTGTCCTGCACTATGGGAATATGGGACGGGAGGGTTCCCAGCTAATAAGCAGGTGGGTGTAATATCAGGAGATGACAGTTGTGCGGTGCCACGTGCGGAGATGCATCTCTCTCAATTAACCCATTGTAAAGGCAGGATGATAAGGAATGCCGAAAACCCCGGAGAAAGAGCCGCGATTCCATATTAAACCCTGATCAAGGAGATTCAAGAATGTCTGTGGTGGCACAAGGAGGGTAAGGACAGATAGCAAATATAAAAGGTGCATTCTGCCCCCAAAACCTGCAGCGAGGCGTCTGTCAGCAAAGCCGCTTCTTCATCTGCGGACGCTGGTTTAATAGATCAAGGGACAGCGGCTAATCCGCAGCGGCATCCTCTCATGTGGGCCGCAGAAAGTAACATCAGGGCCTGTAATCGCCTAATCCTCGCGGTATCACAGCGGATCTGCTCTAATATAGTCACTGTCAGAGATGGCACCGGCGTAATGCCAACCACTGACCGGACAAAGCCACCAGATCCCTCCATATGGGGCACATAGGGTGACCCTGTACTGCATATAGGCAGCAATGTCCCCCTACTGCCCACCTCACCTGCTCCCTCTATATAGTGCACATAGGGTGACCCTGCACTGCATATAGGCAGCAATGTCCCCCTACTGCCCACCTCACCTGCTCCCTCTATATAGTGCACATAGGGTGACCCTGAACTGCATATAGGCAGCAATGTCCCCCTACTGCTCACCTCACCTGCTCCCTCTATATAGGGCACATAGGGTGACCCTGCACTGCATATAGGCAGCAATGTCCCCCTACTGCCCATCTCACCTGCTCCCTCTATATGAGGCACGTATGGGTGATCCTGCACTGCATATAGGCAACAATGTTCCCCTACTGCCCACCTCACCTGCTCCCTCTATATGGGGCACATAGGGTGACCAGCACTGCTCATAGGCAGCAATGTCCCCCTACTGCCCACCTCACCTGCTCCCTCTATATAGTGCACATAGGGTGACCCTGAACTGCATATAGGCAGCAATGTCCCCCTACTGCTCACCTCACCTGCTCCCTCTATATAGGGCACATAGGGTGACCCTGCACTGCATATAGGCAGCAATGTCCCCCTACTGCCCATCTCACCTGCTCCCTCTATATGAGGCACGTATGGGTGATCCTGCACTGCATATAGGCAACAATGTTCCCCTACTGCCCACCTCACCTGCTCCCTCTATATGGGGCACATAGGGTGACCCTGCACTGCTCATAGGCAGCAATGTCCCCCTACTGCCCACCTCACCTGCTCCCTCAATATAGGGCACATAGGGTGACCCCGCACTGTTCATAGGCAGCAATGTCCCCCTACTGCCCACCTCACCTGCTCTCTCTATATAGGGCACATAGGGTGACCCTGTACTGCTCATAGGCAGTAATGTCCCTCTACTGCCCACCTCACCTGCTCCCTCTATATAGGGCACATAGGGTGACCCTGCACTGCTCATAGGCAGTACTGTCCCTCTACTGCCCACCTCACCTGCTCCCTCTATATAGGGCACATAGGGTGACCCTGCACTGCATATAGGCAGCAATGTCCCCCTACTGCCCATCTCACCTGCTCCCTCTATATGAGGCACGTATGGGTGATCCTGCACTGCATATAGGCAACAATGTTCCCCTACTGCCCACCTCACCTGCTCCCTCTATATGGGGCACATAGGGTGACCCTGCACTGCTCATAGGCAGCAATGTCCCCCTACTGCCCACCTCACCTGCTCCCTCTATATAGTGCACATAGGGTGACCCTGAACTGCATATAGGCAGCAATGTCCCCCTACTGCTCACCTCACCTGCTCCCTCTATATAGGGCACATAGGGTGACCCTGCACTGCATATAGGCAGCAATGTCCCCCTACTGCCCATCTCACCTGCTCCCTCTATATGAGGCACGTATGGGTGATCCTGCACTGCATATAGGCAACAATGTTCCCCTACTGCCCACCTCACCTGCTCCCTCTATATGGGGCACATAGGGTGACCCTGCACTGCTCATAGGCAGCAATGTCCCCCTACTGCCCACCTCACCTGCTCCCTCAATATAGGGCACATAGGGTGACCCCGCACTGTTCATAGGCAGCAATGTCCCCCTACTGCCCACCTCACCTGCTCTCTCTATATAGGGCACATAGGGTGACCCTGTACTGCTCATAGGCAGTAATGTCCCTCTACTGCCCACCTCACCTGCTCCCTCTATATAGGGCACATAGGGTGACCCTGCACTGCTCATAGGCAGTACTGTCCCTCTACTGCCCACCTCACCTGCTCCCTCTATATAGGGCACATAGGGTGAGCCTGCACTGCTCATAGGCAGTAATGTCCCTCTACTGCCCACCTCACCTGCTCTCTCTATATAGGGCACATAGGGTGACCCTGTACTGCTCATAGGCAGTATTGTCCCTCTACTGCCCACCTCACCTGCTCCCTCTATATAGGGCACATAGGGTGACCCTGCACTGCTCATAGGCAGCAATGTCTCCCTACTGCCCACCTCACCTGCTCCCTCTATATAGGGCACATAGAGTGACCCTGCACTGCATATAGACAGCAATGTCCCCCTACTGCCAACCTCATCTGCTCCCTCTATATGAGGCTTGTAGGGTGACCCTGCACTGCATATAGACAGCAATGTCCCCCTACTGCTCACCTCACCTGCTCCCTCTATATAGGGCACATAGAGTGACCCTGCACTGCATATAGGCAGCAATGTCCCCCTACTGCCCACCTCACCTGCTCCTTCTATATCGGGCACATAGGGTGACCCTGCACTGCATATAGGCAGCAATGTCCCCCTACTGCCCACCTCACCTGCTCCCTCTATATAGGGCACATAGGGTGACCCTGCACTGCATATAGACAGCAATGTCCCCCTACTGCCAACCTCATCTGCTCCCTCTATATGAGGCTTGTAGGGTGAGCCTGCACTGCACATAGGCAGTAATGTCCCCCTACTGCCCACCTCACGTGCTCCCTCTATATAGTGCACATAGGGTGACCCTACACTACACTGCTTATAGGCAGTAATATCCCCCTACTGCCCACCTCATCTGCTCCCTCTATATGAGGCACATAGGATAACCCTGCACTGTTCATAGGCAGTAATGTCCCCCTACTGCCCACCTCACCTGCTCCCTCTATATGGGGCACATAGGGTGACCCTGAACTGCATATAGGCAGCAATGTCCCCCTACTGCCCACCTCACCTGTTCCCTCTATATGAGGCACATAGGGTGACCCTGCACTGTACATAGACAGTAATGTCCCCCTACTGCCCACCTCACCTGCTCCCTCTATTGAGGCACATAGGATAACCCTGCACTGTTCATAGGCTACAGTGTCCCCCCTACTGCCCACCTCTCCTGCCGCCCTGCACCGCTCATAAGCAGTAATGTCCCCTTACTGCCCACCACACCAGCTCCCTCTATATAGGGCACATAGGGTGACCCTGCACTGTTCATAGGCAGCAATGGGTGCATGTAGTGTACGTGAAAAAAAACGATACATGTACAGGAACCACGGACATGTGAAGGAGGCCTAAGGCCCTGTGCGCACTTACCGGTTTTTCCCGCGGATTTTCTGCATGTTTCGCTGCAGAAAATGTTCATAACATCTCTGCAGTGAATCACCAGCAAAACCTATGGGGAAAAAAATCCTGTGCGCACTGGGCGGAATTTGACAGCTGCATGTTTTGCTGCGGGATTCCAGCAGCAAAAACAATTGCATGTCACTTCTTTTCCGCACATCGCTGCGGGATTTCACTCCATTGACTCCAATGTTAATCATGAAATCCCGCAGGGAATAACGCAGGAAGCAAATTCTGTGCGGTTCACTGCGTTTTCCTGCGTTATTCCCTGCGGTATTTCGCGGTTTACCTCCGGTAATGTTCATCGCTGCCTGTGGTTTTGCAGGGAAGTGATGTCATTACAGGAAGAGGAAGCCGTGCAGAGAGTAAACACACACAGATCACACACACACACACAGATCACAGACATAGATCACAGACACATAGAACACACAGAAATCAAACGGAAATATAGAAAACAAAGAACGTGGGCTCCGCTGTATATTTACCGTCCAGCCGAGGTAAGCACACAGCGGCGGCCCGGTATTCTCAGGCTCAGGAGGGCGAGGGGCAGGGTTAATGTCCCCCGCCTCACTCCCCCTCCGGCAGCCGAGAATATCAGCCGCAGCTGCCCCAGGACTGTCGCATCCATTATGCGGCAGTCCCGGAGTGTCCCCAGCTCTTCCTGCTGCCGTGATGCAGTGGCAGTCAGGGTAATACAAGTAGTTAATGGCGGCGGATCGCCGCCACTAAGTCCAGGCTTGATCATGGCAGCGTCTATGTGACAGCTGACATGATCAATCCGTAAGTAAAGTGAAAAAACACAGACACCGAAAAATCCTTTAATTTAAATAAAACACAAATAAGCCTCGTTCAGCCTTTTATTAACACCTCCCGAAACAAAGCTCCGACGTAATCCACAGGTCCTGCGCTGCTTACATCCAGCCGCGACTGACACAAGGCGCTGAATTCAGCCTCGCAGCGAGACAGCAGAGGTAACCACAGGGCATTTCCCACGGCCGGTAATGTGAACTCACTGCCGACCGTGAGAAATGCAGCGATCTGTCCTCTATCTATCTATCTATCTATCCCTCTATATATCTATCTATCTATCTATCTATCTATCCATCTATCCCTCTATCTATCTATCTATCTATCTATCTATCTATCTATCTATCCCTCTATATATCTATCTATCTATCTATCTATCTATCTATCTATCCCTCTATCTATCTATCTATCTATCTATCTATCTATCCCTCTATCTATCTATCTATCTATCTATCTATCCCTCTATCTATCTATCTATCTATCCCTCTATCTATCTATCCCTCTATCTATCTATCTATCCCTCTATCTATCTATCTATCTATCTATCTATCTATCTATCTATCTATCCCTCTATCTATCTATCCCTCTATCTATCTATCTATCCCTCTATCTATCTATCTATCTATCTATCTATCTATCCCTCTATCTATCTATCTATCCCTCTATCTATCTATCTATCTATCTATCTATCTATCTATCTATCCCTCTATCTATCTATCTATCTATCTATCTATCTATCTATCTATCCCTCTATCTATCTATCTATCTATCTATCTATCCCTCTATCTATCTATCTATCTATCTATCTATCCCTCTATCTATCTATCTATCCCTCTATCTATCTATCTATCTATCTATCTATCTATCTATCCCTCTATCTATCTATCTATCTATCTATCTATCTATCCCTCTATCTATCTATCTCTCTATCCCTCTATCTATCTATCTATCTATCTATCTATCTATCTATCTATCTATCTATCTATCTATCTATCTATCCCTCTATCTATCTATCTATCTATCTATCTATCTATCCCTCTATCTATCTATCTATCTATCTATCTATCTATCTATCTATCTATCTATCTATCTATCCCTCTATCTATCTATCTATCTATCTATCCCTCTATCTATCTATCTATCTATCCCTCTATCTATCTCTATCTATCTATCTATCCCTCTATTCCTCTATCTATTCTTCTATCTGTCTATTTATCTATCTACTATCTATCTCAGAAGGAAATTATTTTTTTATTTTTTATTTTTTTCAATGTGCTTTATTGCATTGAATGCATTAAAGTACATGTACCAACCCGCACGCGGCAAAACCGCGGCAATACCGCGAACAATACCGCGGTAAAACCGCAGCAAACCGCATGCGGTTTTCGGGTGTGGTTTGCCGCGTTTTTTTACCGCAGGTGCGGTAATCTTTCAGTGCCTGCGGAGTTTTCTTGAGAAAATTCCATTTTCCAGTGCGCACATAGCCATAGGCAGTACACACATGAAATAATTAGATACACAGCTCAATAAACAGTATCACACATGAAAGGCTTAGACACACTTAAAAATACAGTGTCACTCATGATATTGGTTTAGATGTAACAGTTCACAGACCACAACCCCTTTAAGCAGACAGCATCATAGGCTTAGATACAGCCGCTAGACACACGGTATCACGCAAAATAGGCTTAGATACATCACCTCAAGAAGCATCGCAATGTAATAAACAGATAAAGCCGCTAAGACAGAGAATAGTCTCCTATAAATCAGCCTGTGCCTCCGCAGCGCTGCATTCTGGGAGTTGTAGTTTTGTAGTAACCGGAGAAGGCCAGTGATAATGCGATGTCTTGGCAGAAGCCGGAGCTGCTGCTTTATTATGAGGCTTGTAGTTATCACTTCCTCCACTAGAGGGCACTGGCGGTTAGGCGTACACTATATACACTATATACAGCAGGAGCGGGGTGTCCGGCCACCACTTACCCCCTATATTACCACATGCTGTGATCTCATGTGTATGGTCAGAGGAGCAGGGGGAGAGCTGATTCCTCCTGACAGGTGGTGAAAATTGGGAATTATGTGACACCATTATTAAAACAGGCCACTAGGGGGCGCTGAGACCCCTCATAAATATGCAGAGAGGGGTCAGATAGATTACCCAGCCTTTTGGAGGAATCTTTCTTTTTTTTTTATCCCCATTGAAAACACATGGCCGGCAACCAGTGCAAGCTATGCAACGGATGCGGTGAAATCACCGCATCCTTTGCATAAGTTTTTCCCATGCGGCCCGTCCGGTTTTTGCCACATCGCGCCGCATCCGGCGTCCATAGGGATGCATTGAAAAATGCGCCGCATCGACGCGATGCGGGGTTTTTTGCCGGAGCAAAAAACGTGCCAGGGAAGGCTGTTTTCACACCTCCATTTTTTGCAATGCGGCACAATCCGGCACTTTGCAGGAAAAACGCAACCGTTTTTTTTTTTGCTGCCGGTTGCGTTTTTCCTGCATAGACTTTAATTAGTGCCGCATTGTGCCGCAAGGCCTTGAGTTCGGTCCGGTTTTTGGCTACTTTCACACATCCGGTTTTTGCTCTGCGGCACAATACGGCGCTCTGCAGAAAAACCGCAACCGTTTTTTTTGCCGCCGGTTGCGTTTTTTTGCATAGACTTACATTAGTGCCGTATTGTGCCGCATAGGCTTGCGTTCGGTCCGGTTTTTGCCGCATGCGGCAGATTTAGCCGATGCCGCAGCCGGATGGAACGTTGCCTGGAACGTTTTTTGCTCCGGCAAAAAAAACGCATTGCGCCGCATCCAGCCGCTGCGGCGCATTTTTCAATGCATGCCTATGGACGCTGGATGCGGAGTGATGCGGAAAAAACGCATCCGGCCGCCGCATGCGGTTTCTTCCACTGCACATGCTCAGTAGCGTGCCGCAACCGGAAAAAAAACGGACGGGCCGCATGTAAAAACTTATGCAAAGGATGCGGTGTTTTCGCCGCATCCGTTGCATAGGTTTCACAGCCGGATTGAGCCGCACTGCTCAAACCGGATGTGTGAAAGTAGCCTTTGCCGCATGCGGCAGATTTAGCTGATGTGGCGGCCGGATGGAACGTTGCCTGGCACGTTTTTTTGTGCGGCAAAAAAAAACGCATCGCGCCGCATCCGGCCGATGCGGCAC
The DNA here is from genome assembly GCF_048569485.1 of Anomaloglossus baeobatrachus. Taxonomy (NCBI): domain Eukaryota; kingdom Metazoa; phylum Chordata; class Amphibia; order Anura; family Aromobatidae; genus Anomaloglossus; species Anomaloglossus baeobatrachus. Next base: position 40,760,892 of record NC_134360.1, read on the forward strand.
TTTTCTCAATGCATCCCTATAGATGCCGGATGCGGCAAAAAAACGCATCCGGCCGCCACATGCGGTTTTTGCCACTGCGCATGCTCAGTAGTGTGCCACAAGCGGCAAAAACCGGACGGGCCGCATGTAAAAAACTTATGCAAAGGATGCAGTGTTTTCACCGCATCCGTTGCATAGGTTTCAGAGCCGGATTGAGCCGCACGGCTCAAACCGGATGTGTGAAAGCAGCAGAACATTCCATCCGGCCGCCGCATCGGCTCAATCTGCCGCATGCGGCAAAAACCGGACGTAACGCAAGCCCATGCGGCAAAATGCGGCGCCAATGCAAGTCAATGCTGGAAAAAACAAAATCGGCGGCAAAAAAAACGGTTTCGTTTTTTCAGCAGAGCGCCGGATTGTGCCGCACTGCTACAGCCGGATGTGTGAAAGCAGCAGTTTAACTCTTCAAATGCTGCTGTGATGTGCAACGTTGACATTTAGGAAGACTCCAGCTTGGGCATTGTTCAGGGCATTGCAGGACCTTAGGTATCCATGGTTACGAACACGCATATAGTCACAATTAGTTAGTTGCTTGTGGTTGTAACCATGGATACTTAAGGTCCTGCAATGCCCTGCACATGAAGTAAGAGACATAGTGAATCAGGAAAACTATACTACATTTCTAATTGGAGGTATTTGTGTGCCACCCCAGCAGCGGATTGAACCACTCGGATCCGTGGGCAATGTCCGTTCGTGGCTCAATGGAAAAGAGCGTGCAGTGCCCTGTGACGACCTGATAGTCCAGGGGCGTCACATTTGCTCATATTATTATTATTATTATTATTACACCTACTACATATTGAGATAGGATCTTGGAGATGGGAATACCCCTTTAAGCCGTGGGATTAGTCCACAGGGAGGGAGGAGCCAGTGACTAGGGAGCAGGACTGACTCCATCTTAGATTTGGATAGGGTGTGACTGATGTGCCGGCCGATATATACCTAATGCTGCAGTTAGTGGGTGTATTGTGAGCTCCGAAGCGGCAGAATGACTGACTCGGTGTGAAGTCCTCCTAACGACGAACTTCAGATAAGAGAACTAAGGGCTAGAAACGGACAAATGGCCCCTGTCATGATTCATGCATGGCTCATCCGTTCCTGAGCCGTTGCATGTATCCTGCCTCCGGGAGGGGCCTGTTCGTTCTGGCCTCGTTTCGGGCGTCACGCCGCCATATCTTGGTTCTGCTGCCTTCAGGACGCCACCAGTGATATTTCCAGCTCTGCTGTGTGCTCCGTTCCTGTGAGACGTTCTCTGGTTCTTGTCCTGCTACCCGGTACTGTCTGACCTGACCTCTGTCCCCCCGACCTGACCTGACCAGTTCTTATTTCCGTTCCTATTGCCTCCATCCTTCTTACCCGTCATTTTGTCCATACCTCCCTGTCCTCCGGTCTCCTGTCCTGTCCTGTGTTCCCCACGTCCTCCCCTGTGCTTACTTGTTCTCCCGGTATCCGACCTTGGCTCTGTTTTTTTTTCTTTTCTTTGAGCTACTATGCATTTCAGTTGGATGTCTGCCCTCCAGCTGAAGCACGGCAGGGGCTGGAGACGGCGGGCCTTCCCTTAGCTTTCTCCCCCGATTGCCACATCCTCGCCACCTCCGCGTTGCCCACAGCAGTGTGATGAGGTTACAGAGTGATGACCTCATCACGCTGGGCCGCGGGATGACGCACCGCCTACCTGCTATGCTCCACTCACCTTGGCTAATTTCCATGCTATGCCCTAGAAGGGCTTCCCGGGCACCTTAGTCATGTGAAGTGTAGGCCGGGCCCTTCTGCTGAGGCTGTGACTGGGGCCCAGTGAAGAATGGGTCTGGCCGAGGGCTTCATAAAGCTAATTAACCGGGGCCTGGCTGGTCCCCCCTCTTCACCGGGCCCCATACACCAGTATGGTTGTAATACCCTGATAGCGTGCCCCCATGGCTCTAGGAGTTCTCCCCTTTCCTGTGGATAGGTAATAGGAATCTGCACCTGATACATAATATCCGACCATCAGTTCTAGTGATAAAATCTTTATTAATGGAGTTTGCACAAATTTTCATCCCCCTAATAGAGTTGAGCGGATCGCAAATAATCCGGGTCCGGCGGATCAGTGGCGGGTTGACAACGAAGTCCGGATCCAAGAGAGAGAGAGGAGAGAGAGAGAGAAAAAACAAACAAAAAACAAACAGATCGCGCACCCGGAATCCCGCGTCCGGGTCGGACCGGATCCACCGCTGAAACCGCGCGGATCCGAAATTTTCAACTCCGGGTCCGCTCAACACTACCCCCTAATCTTTTTTTTACTTTATTTTTTAGCTCCCCTCGCTGAATCCTCTCCCTGCGCGTGTCATGCTCCTGGCATGCGGGGCTGTGGCTGCGCAGCTGCGTGTCCTCGGTGCTGAGCGCTCACTGTCACTGCCGCCGGTATCCTCTATTTGAAGTGTCGGGCCCGGCTATCTCTCTGTGACATGTTTCTTTCAGCGAGAATGATTTTCCCCGGCTTCTGTCATTGCTCGTCTTCTCCCTCCCGTCTCCGCTCTATTCTCTCTGCCCTAATATCCACGCTCTGCTACGTTCCAGCAGGTGTGAGGACAGGCTGCCCCTTTGTGCCGCCGCTGGTCCTCGTCCAGCCCTGTCACTTTTGCCTCTGTCTTTCTTTCTGGCTAGCTCGCTGTCACCTGGGCTGTGTGACTGTGCGCCTGCTGTAATCTCACTCCATAAAGGCCATTATTGTCAGGATCCAAGCTGGAAGCGAAGGCCCGGGCGGCCATTAATGACTCCGACAGGCACAGGTACAATTAAAAATACTTTGCTCCTGATTACAAAGAGGAAACTTTTATGCTGAGTGCGAAGAATTGGAAGAAGAAGGAGGAGGAGGAGAAGGAGGTGCAGCTCTACCAGAATGTATTATTAGCCCTGGAGTCATAATGTAGCTTAGATTGCAAGATTCTCTGTTATCAGCCAGTTGGGACTGACTAAAGCCTGCTTTACACGTTGCAATTTCGCATACGATATCGTATGCGATTTGCAACACCCCCATCATATGTGCAGCACGTTCAATTTGTTGAACGTGCCGCACATCCGATTAACCCCCGTCACACGTACTTACCTTCCATACGACCTCCATGTGGGCGGCGAACGTCCACATCACGTGGCAGCCGGCCAATAGAAGCGGAGGGGCGGAGCTGAGCGGGACGTAAACATCCCGCCCACTTCCTTCCTTCCGCATTACCGGCCGGGAGCCGCAGGAGGCAGGTGAGATCTGTTCATCGTTCCCGGGGTGTCACACACTGCGATGTGCGCTAGCCCGGGTACGATTAACAACCTGACGTTCAATTCGTCAGGAATAAACGACGTGCATGCGATGAACGGTTTTTCGTTCAATCGCACGTCGCTGTCACACGCTACAACATACCTTACGATGCCGGATGTGCGTCACTTACGACATGACCCGGCCGACACAGCGTAAGATATATTGTAGCGTGTAAAGCGGGCTTTAATTCCTGCAAAGATTGCATGGTATTAGCCCCCTATGACTTTTCTGCTGTCTGAGGGTCTAATCTGCAGGTTCCAGAGCTGAAATCTCCCAGAATCCCCTGCTTGTTCAGTGTCTGCACAGGAGGTAACTCAGGATCAGTACAGGATAAGTAATGTAATATATGTATACAGAGACTGCACCAGCAGAATAGTGAGTGCAGCTCTGGAGTATAATACAGGATGTAACTCAGGATGAGTACAGGATAAGTAATGTATGTACACAGTGACTGCACCAGCAGAATAGTGAGTGCAGCTCTGGATTATACAGGATATGTAATGTATGTACACAATGACTGCAGCAGAATACTGAGTGCAGCTCTGGAGGATAATACAAGATGTAACACAGGATCAGTATAGGATCAGTAATGTAATGTATGTACACAATGACTACAGCAGAATATTGAGTGCAGCTCTGGAGTATAATACAGGAGGTAACTCAGGATTAGTACAGGATAAGTAATGTAATGTATGTACACAGTGACTGCACCAGCAGAATAGTGAGTGCAGCTCTGGAGTATAATACAGAAGAATAGTGAGTGCAGCTCTGGAGTATAATACAGAATGTAACTCAGGATCAGTACAGGATAAGTAATGTATGTACACAATGACTGCACCAGCAGAATAGTGAGTGCAGCTCTGGAGTATAATACAAGATGTAACTCAGGATCAGTAATGTAATGTATGTACACAGTGACTGCACCAGCAGAATAGTGAGTGCAGCTCTGGATTATAATACAGGATGTAACTCAGGATCAGTACAGGATATGTAATGTAATGTATGTACACAGTGACTGCACCAGCAGAATAGTGAGTGCAGCTCTGGAGTATAATACAGGATGTAACTCAGGATCAGTACAGGATAAGTAATGTATGTACACAATAACTGCACCAGCAGAATAGTGAGTACAGCTCTGGAGTATAATACATGAGGTAACTCAGGATCAGTAAAGGACAATTAAAACAATGCATTTACATAGTCCCTAAACAATTTGTAGCTTATGTCTCATTGTGTATCCAGAGGGATATAAAGCAAAAAGTGCAATTTATGGGAGTGACGGACATTAGATGGATGATCCTCCCCTGTACATGGATGATCCTTTTTTGGACATGGATGATCCTCCCCTGTACATGGATGATCCTCACCTGTATATGGATGATCCTCACCTGTACATGGATGATCCTCCCCTGTACATGGATGATCCTCACCTGTATATGGATGATCCTCCCCTGTACTTGGATGATCCTCATCTGTACTTGGATGATCCTCATCTGTACTTGGATGATCATCACCTGTACATGGATGATCCTCACCTGTACATGGATGATCCTCACTTGTACATGAATGATCATCACCTGTACTTAGATGATCCTCACCTGTACATGGATGATCCTCACATTTACATGAATGATCATCACCTGTACATGGATGATCCTCACTTGTACATGGATGATCCTCACCTGTACATGGATAATCCTCCTCTGTACATGGATGATCCTCATCTGTACTTAGATGATCCTCACCTGTACATGGATGGTCCTCACTTGTACATGGATGATCATCACCTGTACATGGATGATCCTCCCCTGTACATGGATGATCCTCCCCTGTACATGGATGATCCTCACCTGTACATGGATGACAAATGGATGATCCTCCCCTGTACATGGATGAACCTCACCTGTACATGGATGAACCTCCCCGGTACATGGATGATCCTCACCTGTACATGGATGATCCTCACCTGTATATGGATGATCCTCCCATGTACATGGATGATCCTCCCCTGTACATGGATGATCCTCACCTGTACATGGATGATCCTCACCTGTACATGGATGATCCTCACCTGTACATGGATGATCCTCACCTGTATATGGATGATCCTCCCCTGTACATGGATGATCATCACCTGTATATGGATGATCCTCCCCTGTACATGGATGATCCTCACCTGTACATGGATGATTCTCACCTGTACATGGATGATCCTTCCCTGTACATGGATGATCCTCACCTGTACATGGATGATCCTCCCCTGTACATGGATGATCCTCACCTGTACATGGATGATCCTCACTTTTACATGAATGATCCTCACCTGTACTTGGATGATACTCACCTGCACATGGATGATCCTCACTTGTACATGGCTGATCCTCCCCTGAACATGGATGAAACTCACCTGTATATGGATGATCCTCACCTGTACATGGATAGTCCTCCCCTGTACATGGATGATCCTCATCTGTACTTAGATGATCCTCACCTGTACATGGATGGTCCTCACTTGTACATGGATGATCATCACCTGTACATGGATGATCCTCCCCTGTACATGGATGATCCTCACCTGTACATGGATGATCCTCACCTGTATATGGATGATCCTCCCCTGTACATGGATGATCCTCACCTGTACTTGGATGATCCTCCCCTGTACATGGATGATCCTCACCTGTACTTGGATGATCCTCACCTGTACATGGATGATCCTCCCCTGTACATGGATGATCCTCACCTGTACATGGATGATCCTCACCTGTGCATGGATGATCCTTCCCTGTACATGGATGATCCTCACCTGTACATGGATGATCCTCCCCTGTACATGGATGATCCTCACCTGTACATGGATGATCCTCACCTGTACATGGATGATCCTCACCTGTATATGGATGATCCTTCCCTGTACATGGATGATCCTCACCTGTACATGGATGATCCTTCCCTGTACATGGATGATCCTCACCTGTACATGGATGATCCTCCCCTGTACATGGATGATCCTCACCTGTATATGGATGATCCTCACCTGTACATGGATGATCCTCACCTGTACATGGATGATCCTCACCTGTACATGGATGATCCTCACCTGTACATGGATGATCCTCCCCTGTACATGGATGATCCTCCCCTGTACATGGATGATCCTCACCTGTATATGGATGATCCTCACCTGTATATGGATGATCCTCACCTGTACATGGATGGTCCTCACTTGTACATGGATGATCATCACCTGTACATGGATGATCCTCCCCTGTACATGGATGATCCTCATCTGTACTTAGATGATCCTCACCTGTACATGGATGGTCCTCACTTGTACATGGATGATCATCACCTGTACATGGATGATCCTCCCCTGTACATGGATGATCCTCACCTGTACATGGATGATCCTCACCTGTATATGGATGATCCTCCCCTGTACATGGATGATCCTCACCTGTACTTGGATGATCCTCCCCTGTACATGGATGATCCTCACCTGTACTTGGATGATCCTCACCTGTACATGGATGATCCTTCCCTGTACATGGATGATCCTCCCCTGTACATGGATGATCCTCACCTGTACATGGATGATCCTCACCTGTACATGGATGATCCTTCCCTGTACATGGATGATCCTCACCTGTACATGGATGATCCTCCCCTGTACATGGATGATCCTCACCTGTACATGGATGATCCTCACCTGTACATGGATGATCCTCACCTGTATATGGATGATCCTTCCCTGTACATGGATGATCCTCACCTGTACATGGATGATCCTTCCCTGTACATGGATGATCCTCACCTGTACATGGATGATCCTCCCCTGTACATGGATGATCCTCACCTGTACATGGATGATCCTCACCTGTATATGGATGATCCTCACCTGTACATGGATGATCCTCACCTGTACATGGATGATCCTCACCTGTACTTGGATGATCCTCACCTGTACATGGATGATCCTCACCTGTATATGGATGATCCTCACCTGTACATGGATGATCCTCACCTGTACATGGATGATCCTCACCTGTACTTGGATGATCCTCACCTGTACATGGATGATCATCACCTGTACATGGATGATCCTCACCTGTACATGGATGATCCTCACCTGTACATGGATGATCCTCACCTGTATATGGATGATCCTCCCCTGTACATGGATGATCCTCACCTGTACATGGATGATTCTCACCTGTACATGGATGATCCTCACCTGTACATGGATGATCCTCACCTGTACATGGATGATCCTCACCTGTACATGGATGATCCTCACCTGTACATGGATGATCCTCCCCTGTATATGGATGATCCTCACCTGTATATGGATGATCCTCCCCTGTACATGGATGATCCTCACCTGTACATGGATGATTCTCACCTGTACATGGATGATCCTCACCTGTACATGGATGATCCTCACCTGTACATGGATGATCCTCACCTGTACATGGATGATCCTCCCCTGTATATGGATGATCCTCCCCTGTATATGGATGATCCTCCCCTGTACATGGATGATCCTCACCTGTACACTACATGTGATAGTAAGAGTGGCTCAGTGATTATCAGGTGGGGCAGTTGTGGAGACAATGTGTCGCTCTGGGATCTGTTGTCCGTGTGTTTTGCTACATATCACATACAATGAAACACTGGGAACGATGAGGAAATAAATGTCTATTCCCACTATTCATTGTACCGATGGTTCCACGTGATAACATGTCGCAGTTCTAAGCCTTAAACAAAATGGCCGTGTGATGTCGTGTTTCACGGACGGACACAATGTGCAATCAGTCTCTGCAAGAATAAAGATTTCTGGGTTTGTAAGCGATGGATCAATAGACCAGTAAATCACCATTACAGCCCCTGTACGAAGCCCAAGATGAATGATCGGCCGCTTCGGAGACAGGGAAGTCGGTGGAAATGGCGTTTTTGAACATTGCATATATTTTCTGCTTCCAGGCCCTTCGGACGCTGATATTAATGTGTTCGTGCACAAAGGTTCCTGTAACACAGCTTGTCAGAAATCATTGTTCTTGCACAGAAAAAATGAGCCCGTTTGTCCTCGCCGCGGTCCCTAATGAGGTCACATTTCCTTTTTAGGCTTCTGTTTAGATTGTGGCTTTGCAAATAGACTCAACATATAGCGAGACTAAAGAGGATTACGTGATCTTATGTCAGAAAAGGATTAGGAGACCAGTGCCAGCCTTTTTCACAAGGAGCTGCAATACCACACACAACCACACAACAGAGGTGGCGCTGTTGTTTTGAGAAAGTCAAGCAGCCATGTTTTTTGTTAATCCTGGACAACCCCTTTAATAGGAGTATTTGATATATTGGACATTTATGGACTTGGGAATGACACTTTTTTTTATTCTTATTTTTTTTAACTGGGAAAAGATTTTTTTTTATAAAATTAAAAAATGTTTTAACCCTAGAATGCGCAACCATAGAAAACAAGTGACCTAGCAGGCCTGCGAGGCCCCAGGTGTGCATTCTAGGGTTAAAAAATATCTTTAAGCCCCATTAAGGGACTTGACCTGCCTGTTCTATATACAATAATTCCTCATTATTGCAGTATATATTGTAAGTGATGGCCTCCTAAAAAGCCCTGGCTGTAGCTTTGTAGGAGGGAGTACCAAGATGGCAGTGTTGGGGGTCTTCGCCTGCTTTGGATATTAATCAGTGAATGGGAAATATTGTCTACACATCAGCCACTCCACCAGTCAAATGTCTCTGTCAAGAATTGATAGCAGCATCTAAATGGTAAACAGCAGCAATCTGGTCACTGTTGTCACAGGCAGATGTCGGCTGCATAATACAGCCGTCATCTGCCTCGTATGGAGAGGGCTCAGCTCCTGAGCCACCTTCACACATTGGTTCCCAGGCATGGATGTACAGGTATGTTAAAACTAAAACCCGGCCATACACATTGGATGACAGTCACCGAATCAGCCCAATTATTTTGGTGTGACTGGCTGACCAGCTAATACCCTATGTATGCAGGAGTTCCAATCATCTTGAAGGACAAAGAAAGATCAGACATGTTTGATCTTCAGCATTTCCAATTGGAAGAGCAGATATGCACTGGAGTCTGGGTGACTGTGTATTTATGAGCAGTAATCGTCCCCTTGCCCCCTAAATGTCACGCCAAAGCGTGCAACGTGACTCAAGAGTAACTGGAAATGGTATAGAAGGAAGGCCCTGTCAATAGGGAGAGGGGACACCTCCGGCAACTCATCTGAGTCTGTACCCTACGTTCCCTAATGTCCCTATACCGGTCCTTCCCTCCGTTGCAATCACATGGCTAAGAACTCATTCACCCTGAACTCACCCTGGCTAGCGAGTCGCCCAGTGAAAACATTAGTCTCACTACTGCAATAATACAACACAAGGTAAGGGAGACAGATAGAAAAAAAATAAACACAAAAAGGAAAACACTTCAAGTTCCTTCAATTGAGCTAAACAACACAGCTGCAATAGTCACAACTCCTCAGCTTCTTCCAGAGACAGGATCCTTCCAAAGTGGTCATCATAGAATGAAAATCTATAACCAGTATCAGATGGTAAGACATGACTTCTTGTAGTGAAGAGGAGTGGTCACAAAAGAGATGCACCTGAGATTAAGGCTACAAAGGACAACCAAATAGGAAAGAATCCTTAACCCCTACAGCATGAAAAAAAAGTAGATTCACTCAAATACAAGTTGGGTATATTGCGAACAATAGGGTATTGTGACTGTCACAATTCCTCTGTGCAGAGCATCGTGCACACTAGGAGATGTTCTGCTGCACTTTTCTTAGCTACTGAGCTGGCAGGTTGATTGACAGCGCTGGATTCCATGCTGGTTCTGGGAGATGCTGATTACTCAGGTGTTCCATCTTCCTGGTAATTGCTCAGGCTTCTTTAATAAGCATGCTCCTCCAGAACCTTGCCAGTCGTATATTCTGGTTCTGTAGTTGTGCTCTTGGCTTGTGTTTCTGCATGTGTTCTGATCTTTGTTTTCTGACCCCGGTCTGTTGTTTGACTCCTCTCTGCCCGCTCCCTGTTACGTCACTACCGGAGTCCACTCCATCGACTTCTGCTCCGATCGCCAGGCGACGCCGTGTTCCTGCCGTGGATGGTGCTGGTGATGGGAGAGGAGTCGATGCCGGCGGTGCCGGTGGGTGCAGGCTCCATTCATCCACTGGTCTGGGTTTCCTGGGGATCTGCAGTGCCACTGGCTGACTGTAGGTGGCGGGTGTCTCCCAGCTGAGGTACCATCATTCAGCTACAGCCTATGGGAAGACACCACACCCTTTTTAATTTCCCTCCTGTCTGTTGACCTCTGCCAGAGATAGTTCTGAGAATTCTGGCTCCTGTTTCGTCCTGTGATTTTGTGTGCTGATTACCACTTGTTTCCTGACTACCCTTCTGCCTGCTGTTTCTGTACCTCGCTGCCCGATCCGGTTTTGACCTCTGCTTGTTTCTGATTACGTCTTTGCCTGCTGATTCTGTCCCTGTTCCGCAATTCCTGGTTTGACGCTGCCTGACGACTACTCTCTCATACTGCAACCTTCCACAGGTAGTGATTTCCAGGGCCCTGTGTAATTCCAAATCCCTGTATAGGGGTTAAAGGGTTTCAGGGTTCTAGGGGTCCTGCTTGGCGAGCGGCTTCCCTCTAGCCTGTCCATTACAGCCCGTCTGAGTCTGTGGATCTAGGCAGGCGTTACACTCCCTGTTCCTGTCGTGACTTCCTGTCTTTTGACCTCAGACCGTTACCTGACCACGTCTCAGTTTTCTCCCTGAATCCATTAGAAGCTCTCCTGTAATTCTGACCTTTGGATTGTGATCTGACTACGCCTCTGTGTACTCCCTGTAGCCATACGTGTCTTCCTGTTACCAGGCCCCGGCTTGCCTGACTACTCTTCTGTATGCACTATCCATAAGTAGTGACTTGCATTACAGTGACCTTCTGGTCCCAGACTCGCCAGAGGTTTCCCCAGAGCGGGACACACTCATGACACCAATTGTCTTTCAGCATGGGGGTGCACATTCGTTGCCATAAGCATCATCACCCAGCTCTCCATGTCTTTATTCTGCTGATGATCTGGAAAATCCTAGAAAAAATTCAGAATGTACCCAAGAGCCATAACTGTACGAGCTGCAGAAATTATAGTCACAGTGCATTAGAGAGTCTGTAGGTTTCTCTGCAATATCAGGTGCCCATGAAGCCAATTAGGTGCCGATTGGGTATGGCAGCTCTTACTGATGATATTCATATGGAGCAAAGTTTAAGAAGCAATTCCAAGTGGGTACTTTTGTGTAGAGGTCATCTATAGGTACCTGCAGGTGTTCTGTGTAGAGGTCATCTATGAGTACCTGCAGGGGTTCTGTGTAGAGGTCATCTATAGGTACCTGCAGGTGTTCTGTGTAGAGGTCATCTATAGGTACCTGTAGGTGTTCTGTGTAGAGGTCATCTATGGTCACTTGCAGGTGTTGTGTGAAGAGGTCATCTATGGTCACTTGCAGGTGTTCTGTGTAGAGGTCATCTATGGTCACTTGCAGGTGTTGTGTGAAGAGGTCATCTATGGTCACTTGCCGGTGTTCTGTGTAGAGGTCATCTATGGTCACTTGCAGGTGTTTTGTGTAGAGGTCATCTATGGATACTTGCAGGTGTTCTGTGTAGAGGTCATCTATAGGTACCTGCAGGTGTTCTGTGTAGAGGTCATCTATGGTCACTTGCAGGTGTTGTGTGTAGAGGTCATCTATGGTCACTTTCAGGTGTTCTGTGTAGAGGTCATCTATAGGTCCTGCAGGTGTTCTGTGTAGAGGTCATCTATAGGTACCTGCAGGTGTTCTGTGTAGAGGTCATCTATGGTCACTTGCAGGTGTTGTGTGTAGAGGTCATCTATGGTCACTTGCAGGTGTTCGGTGTAGAGGTCATCTATAGGTACCTGCAGGTGTTCTGTGTAGAGGTCATCTATGGTCACTTGCAGGTGTTCTGTGTAGAGGTCATCTATGGTCACTTGCAGGTGTTCTGTGTAGAGGTCATCTATGGTCACTTGCAGGTGTTCTGTGTAGAGGTCATCTATGGGTACCTGCAGGTGTTCTGTGTAGAGGTCATCTATAGGTACCTGCAGGTGTTCTGTGTAGAGGTCATCTATGGTCACTTGCTCCACTTTACCTTTGCAGACCTCACGACAGATCTGAGTCCTTGCAAACTGTAATTTTGTGGATTTAGATACAATTTTGCGTAATTATCATTTCAGTAACCCAGACCTTTCCCTTTATCTGTCCCATCAGTCTATATTCTGAAACGCTCGGGACCTGTGAAATAAAAGAGCCATTTCGGTGACTCGGGAGCTTCCCATTGCCCTATTCCTGCATCCTCTACTCTTAAAGCTGAGAGCTTTTCACGTCCTATTTGGAACTGATAGGAAGCTCGTCCATTGTTTCACTGGATGGATATTAGCGCTGATGAAGGAAATGCCTCATCTGATAAGAGAAGCGTTGAAAAGAGTACAATTTCCAAATCAGTGAACTTTCAGACACTGGGTTCCTGCTTCTTCCACGCTGGGACATCTCTGCAGATGTGGAGTGAAGGACAGTGCGGTCTGCGCACAACCACACGGACCAGACAGGCCCTCACACCATCTCCGCACTTAATGATTGTGCATCCCCCCCCACCAAAGGGAACACAACCAATTTATAAGGGTCCTTTAAAAATATTTATTCCCCCCACCAAAGGGTACACAAACTATTTATAAGGGTCCTTTAAAAATGTTTATCCACCTTAAGAAGTTTTTGGCTTCTTGGCTTGAAGGAACTAGAAGGAAGGCCCTGGCAACAGGGAGAGGGGACACCTCCGGCAACTCACCTGAGTCTGTACCCTACGCTCCCTAATGTCCCTATACCGGTCCTTCCCTCCGTCGCCGTCACTTGCCTATGGATACCTGCAGGTGTTCTGTGTAGAGGTCATCTATGGATACTTGCAGGTGTTCTGTGTAGAGGTCATCTATGGATACTTGCAGGAGTTCTGTGTAGAGGTCATCTATGGATACTTGCAGGAGTTCTGTGTAGAGGTCATCTATGGATACTTGCAGGAGTTCTGTGTAGAGGTCATCTATGGATACTTGCAGGAGTTCTGTGTAGAGGTCATCTATGGATACTTGCAGGAGTTCTGTGTAGAGGTCATCTATGGATACTTGCAGGAGTTCTGTGTAGAGGTCATCTATGGATACTTGCAGGAGTTCTGTGTAGAGGTCATCTATGGATACTTGCAGGTGTTCTGTGTAGAGGTCATCTATGGATACTTGCAGGTGTTCTGTGTAGAGGTCATCTATGGATACTTGCAGGAGTTCTGTGTAGAGGTCATCTATGGATACTTGCAGGAGTTCTGTGTAGAGGTCATCTATGGATACTTGCAGGTGTTCTGTGTAGAGGTCATCTATGGATACTTGCAGGAGTTATGTGTAGAGGTCATCTATGGATACTTGCAGGAGTTCTGTGTAGAGGTCATCTATGGATACTTGCAGGTGTTCTGTGTAGAGGTCATCTATGGATACTTGCAGGTGTTCTGTGTAGAGGTCATCTATGGATACTTGCAGGTGTTCTGTGTAGAGGTCATCTATGGATACTTGCAGGAGTTCTGTGTAGAGGTCATCTATGGATACTTGCAGGTGTTCTGTGTAGAGGTCATCTATGGATACTTGCAGGTGTTCTGTGTAGAGGTCATCTATGGGTACCTGCAGGTGTTCTGTGTAGAGGTCATCTATGGATACTTGCAGGAGTTCTGTGTAGAGGTCATCTATGGATACATGCAGGAGTTCTGTGTAGAGGTCATCTATGGATACTTGCAGGAGTTCTGCGTAGAGGTCATCTATGGATACATGCAGATGTTCTGTGTAAAGGTCATCTATGGATACTTGCAGGAGTTCTGTGTAGAGGTCATCTATGGATACCTGCAGGTGTTCTGTGTAGACGTCATCTATGGATACCTGCAGGTGTTCTGTGTAGAGGTCATCTATGGATACCTGCAGGTGTTCTGTGTAGAGGTCATCTATGGATACCTGCAGGTGTTCTGTGTAGAGGTCATCTATGGATACTTGCAGGAGTTCTGTGTAGAGGTCATCTATGGATACTTGCAGGTGTTCTGTGTAGAGGTCATCTATGGATACTTGCAGGAGTTATGTGTAGAGGTCATCTATGGATACTTGCAGGAGTTCTGTGTAGAGGTCATCTATGGATACTTGCAGGTGTTCTGTGTAGAGGTCATCTATGGATACTTGCAGGAGTTATGTGTAGAGGTCATCTATGGATACTTGCAGGAGTTCTGTGTAGAGGTCATCTATGGATACTTGCAGGTGTTCTGTGTAGAGGTCATCTATGGATACTTGCAGGTGTTCTGTGTAGAGGTCATCTATGGATACTTGCAGGAGTTCTGTGTAGAGGTCATCTATGGATACTTGCAGGTGTTCTGTGTAGAGGTCATCTATGGATACTTGCAGGTGTTCTGTGTAGAGGTCATCTATGGATACTTGCAGGAGTTCTGTGTAGAGGTCATCTATGGATACTTGCAGGAGTTCTGTGTAGAGGTCATCTATGGATACTTGCAGGTGTTCTGTGTAGAGGTCATCTATGATACTTGCAGGTGTTCTGTGTAGAGGTCATCTATGGATACTTGCAGGTGTTCTGTGTAGAGGTCATCTATGGATACTTGCAGGTGTTCTGTGTAGAGGTCATCTATGGATACATGCAGGAGTTCTGTGTAGAGGTCATCTATGGATACTTGCAGAAGTTCTGCGTAGAGGTCATCTATGGATACATGCAGGTGTTCTGTGTAAAGGTCATCTATGGATACTTGCAGGAGTTCTGTGTAGAGGTCATCTATGGATACCTGCAGGTGTTCTGTGTAGACGTCATCTATGGATACCTGCAGGTGTTCTGTGTAGAGGTCATCTATGGATACCTGCAGGTGTTCTGTGTAGAGGTCATCTATGGATACCTGCAGGTGTTCTGTGTAGAGATCATCTATAGGTACCTGCAGGGGTTCTGTGTAGAGGTCATCTATGGGTACCTGCAAGTGTTCTGTGTAGAGGTCTTCTATGGGTAAATGCAGGTGTTCTGTGTAGAGGTCATCTATGGATACTTGCAGGTGTTCTGTGTAGAGGTCATCTATGGGTACCTGCAGGTGTTCTGTGTAGAGGTCATCTATGGGTACCTGCAGGGGTTCTGTGTAGAGGTCATCTATGGGTACCTGCAGGGGTTCTGTGTAGAGGTCATCTATGGGTACCTGCAGGTGTTCTGTGTAGAGGTCATCTATGGATACTTGCAGGTGTTCTGTGTAGAGGTCATCTATGGGTACCTGCAGGGGTTCTGTGTAGAGGTCATCTATGGGTACCTGCAGGTGTTCTGTGTAGAGGTCATCTATGGGTACCTGCAGGTGTTCTGTGTAGAGGTCATCTATGGGTACCTGCAGGTGTTCTGTGTAGAGGTCATCTATGGGTACCTGCAGGGGTTCTGTGTAGAGGTCATCTATGGGTACCTGCAGGGGTTCTGTGTAGAGGTCATCTATGGGTACCTGCAGGTGTTCTGTGTAGAGGTCATCTATGGGTACCTGCAGGTGTTCTGTGTAGAGGTCATCTATGGGTACCTGCAGGGGTTCTGTGTAGAGGTCATCTATGGGTACCTGCAGGGGTTCTGTGTAGAGGTCATCTATGGGTACCTGCAGGTGTTCTGTGTAGAGGTCATCTATGGATACTTGCAGGTGTTCTGTGTAGAGGTCATCTATGGGTACCTGCAGGGGTTCTGTGTAGAGGTCATCTATGGGTACCTGCAGGTGTTCTGTGTAGAGGTTATCTATGGGTACCTGCAGGTGTTCTGTGTAGAGAACTTGTGTAGTATAACCAGTAATGGTCTGAGGCTCGTTGGACTCACTCACTTTTTTATGTAGTTTTTTGTATTCAGTACAAACAGGGAGTGGACCCCTTCTCAGCGAGCTGGACATTTCATTCTGTGAATCCCCCTGACTGTGTGTGTCCTGTTGGGACCCGGTCGCTCTCAGCCCTTAGCCACATTGAGGCCTATTTTAGACCCATGGTAAGGTTTTAATATTAGAGAGTGTAGGTACCATCCTAACTGGGTACACCTTGGCGTTGGTGGGATAGCTTTATGCTTTTTTTGATCAAAAACAGTGTTTACTAAGTACCCTATGTTTATATGCACTATGCTTTTATTTAGTTACAGCAGGGTATGTTTTCACAATTTTTTCCTTGGTTTCTAATGGTCTGAGGCTCGTTGGACTCACTGAAGGAGATGATTCTGAGCGTTCACCCTCCATTTATGTAGAATGTTCATGTCTTCTTATAAGTAGATCATCTAATAACTAATAAACCTAAGGGCATTGGTCTCTAATCAGTGGCTGCGGAGGTAGATGGGCTCTCCACTGCCGTGAATGTGGCCCTACAGCTTTTAGGAGCTCCCAAGATGAATTTGCATTAGAGGCCACACTGGGGTAATCATAATATTCCTAGAACGTGGTGTTGAGGGTCACAATATATCTGGCAAGATATACAAGAAAGGACATTTTGAGTCCACAGTGTTGTTACAGCCTGGTCCCATTGGTGGATCCGCTGTTATTTTGGTGGGCAAGCGCGACCATGAATATGAAAGACAAGGGGGCAATCCTGCTGTCAGGAAAACAAAAAAGGTTCCATTTCCAGAGGAGACAATAATATTAAACTGTGGAGCAGTGGGACCCATCAATGGTCACAGAAAAGCTTCAGGTGCTTGTCTGTCACGTGTGACAGACAGTCATGTGGTTTCTGGCAATAGAAGGTCACAGCGTTTGGCTGCACAGAATGCTCCCTGACTTTCTATTGTTCCTGCTGTCAGTATTCATAGGTAGCTTTCCTGCTGGATTCATCTCTCTCCCTTTTGGACCCAACAAGAGCTCACCTTCCACCCCGCTGCTGATCATCAGTATTCCCTTGGTGCTTATATACCCCTTCCTTCCCTGGACTGGTGCTGGTGATATTCTTCAGTTTAGCAAAGCTCTAGTTGCAAGCAGGTGGCTTGTACTCATCTGTGGTATCGTTGAAGAAATCTTTGTTGAACTTCTACCTGAGTCATCTGGGGATAAGTAGTTAATGCTTTTTCCCCCATGTGTCCACCTTATGCCTTTAACATTTAATGGGGTTGACGAAGAGCTTATCCCATCTGCTCCCTATTTAGGGTCCAGCACTAGGGATACCTAGGGTCAGGAATTAGGCTCGGCGGTAAGGGACCCCAGGGATCAGCAGTAGGTTTGGTCAGGGGTCACCATCTTCTCCTTCCCTAGACACAGGGTTTCCCTTCCCTTTTCCTGGGCACTTTGTACTTCCCTGTACCTAGCATGACACTATAAGAAGAGAATAACATAAATATTTATGTAAATATGAAACATTCTAGTTCTAAACATTGATATAGTTGATTGTCACAAGGGATCAGGATGTAAAAATCTGCTTTTTAGGGTGGACTGGACTATGACTTGTGGTTGTGCATGTGCCCCTTCCCTCCATCCTCTTCCACCTTTTGGGTAAACAAGATGGACGTGTGTTTTTTAGCCGTACTATGCAGCTATGTATTTTTACATAGCTTCTTATTATAGCACCATGCGTTAAAGAAATGAATACAGTGATCTAATTAGTTGGAATGGGCAGCTTCTTTTTGAATGTCGGGGTGGGCTGGGAAGGGTTCTGAGCCCCCATAATGGTTAATGACTAGTGATGGGCTATTCGATGGTCCCAATGTATTATATGCAGGGGGCTGTAGGCGTCCGCATCATTTCCCGAACCAAATGTACAGTTATTACTCATCACAATGGAAACTCCCAGCCATCTAATAGTTAACCATCTACCTATTAGTTCTCTGCTGTTTCTTTTTTTGCCAAACAGTAATTTCCTATTGTGGTGCCCACCCCTAATGACTTGGTGGTGAGGTCTGCAAATAGCCGGGCACACCCAGACATCCTCCATAGTGCAGAAATAGTGACCTCCCAGCGATCGCAGCGGCCGTGTCGGATGCGGGTGTTGGTGGGTCAGATACACAGGACTCCTGACCGTTCCCTAATCTGCCCTGTGTTGTTCCAGGCACCTCCCGTTACTTTTTAATGATTTGGGTGGATAAACCAAAAAGGCGCCCCACGGAGCCCGAGATAGTATCAGGCCACGTACGACATATCCAGTGTAATAACACGGGCGGGGCACAATCTATACATCTCACCTGCATTGTGCGCTGTTTATTTACTGATCTGTTACAAAGTATTTACAATCCGAACTGTAACGTAATAAAATATCAGGAAATCCCGTGTATATAAATGTAAAGGACAGAAGCGATGGAAAATGTCCCGGGGCTCAGCTTGTCATAGTCCTGTACCCAGAGTGTCAGTGTCATTATCCTGTACCCCAGTGTCAGTGTCATTATCCTGTACCCCAGTGTCATTATCCTGTACTCCAGTGTCAGTGTCATTATCCTGTGCCCCCAGTGTCAGTGTCATTATCCTGTATTCCCAGTGTCATTATCCTGTACCCCCAGTGTCAGTGTCATTATCCTGTACTCCCAGTGTCAGTGTCACTGTCCTGTACCCCAGTGTCAGTGTCATTATCCTGTACCCCCAGTGTCAGTGTCATTATCCTGTACCCCAGTGTCAGTGTCACTGTCCTGTACCCCAGTGTCAGTGTCATTATCCTGTACTCCCAGTGTCAGTGTCATTATCCTGTACCCCCAGTGTCAGTGTCATTATCCTGTACTCCAGTGTCAGTGTCATTATCCTGTACTCCCAGTGTCAGTGTCATTATCCTGTACCCCCCAGTGTCAGTGTCATTATCCTGTACCCCCAGTGTCAGTGTCATTATCCTGTACCCCCAGTGTCAGTGTCATTATCCTGTACCCCAGTATCAGTGTCATTATCCTGTACTCCCAGTGTCAGTGTCATTATCCTGTACCCCCAGTGTCAGTGTCATTATCCTGTACCCCCAGTGTCAGTGTCATTATCCTGTACCCCCAGTGTCAGTATCATTATCCTGTACCCCCAGTGTCAGTGTCATTATCCTGTACCCCAGTGTCAGTGTCATTATCCTGTACTCCCAGTGTCAGTGTCATTATCCTGTACCCCCAGTGTCATTATCCTGTACCCCCAGTGTCAGTGTCATTATCCTGTACCCCCAGTGTCAGTGTCCTTATCCTGTACCCCCAGTGTCAGTGTCATTATCCTGTACTCCCAGTGTCAGTGTCCTTATCCTGTACCCCCAGTGTCAGTGTCATTATCCTGTACCCCCAGTGTCAGTGTCATTATCCTGTACCCCCAGTGTCAGTGTCATTATCCTGTACCCCCAGTGTCAGTGTCATTATCCTGTACCCTCAGTGTCAGTGTCATTATCCTGTACCCCCAGTGTCAGTGTCATTATCCTGTACCCCCAGTGTCAGTGTCATTATCCTGTACCCCCAGTGTCAGTGTCATTACTCTGTACCCCCAGTGTCAGTGTCATTATCCTGTACTCCCAGTGTCAGTGTCCTTATCCTGTACCCCCAGTGTCAGTGTTATTATCCTGTGCCCCCAGTGTCAGTGTCATTATCCTGTACTCCCAGTGTCAGTGTCCTTATCCTGTACCCCCAGTGTCAGTGTCATTATCCTGTACCGTCAGTGTCATTATCCTGTACCCCCAGTGTCAGTGTCATTATCCTGTACCCCCCAGTGTCAGTGTCATTATCCTGTACTCCCAGTGTCTGTGTCATTATCCTGTACCTCCAGTGTCAGTGTCATTATCCTGTACCTCCAGTGTCAGTGTCATTATCCTGTACCTCCAGTGTCAGTGTCATTATCCTGTACCTCCAGTGTCAGTGTCATTATCCTGTACCGTCAGTGTCATTATCCTGTACCCCCAGTGTCAGTGTCATTATCCTGTACCCCCCAGTGTCAGTGTCATTATCCTGTACCTCCAGTGTCAGTGTCATTATCCTGTACCTCCAGTGTCAGTGTCATTATCCTGTACCTCCAGTGTCAGTGTCATTATCCTGTACCTCCAGTGTCAGTGTCATTATCCTGTACCCCCAGTGTCAGTGTCATTACTCTGTACCCCCAGTGTCAGTGTCATTATCCTGTACTCCCAGTGTCAGTGTCCTTATCCTGTACCCCCAGTGTCAGTGTTATTATCCTGTGCCCCCAGTGTCAGTGTCATTATCCTGTACTCCCAGTGTCAGTGTCCTTATCCTGTACCCCCAGTGTCAGTGTTATTATCCTGTGCCCCCAGTGTCAGTGTCATTATCCTGTACTCCCAGTGTCAGTGTCATTATCCTGTACCGTCAGTGTCATTATCCTGTACCCCCAGTGTCAGTGTCATTATCCTGTACCCCCAGTGTCAGTGTCATTATCCTGTACCCCCAGTGTCAGTGTCATTATCCTGTACCTCCAGTGTCAGTGTCATTATCCTGTACCCCCAGTGTCAGTGTCATTACCCTGTACCCCCAGTGTCAGTGTCATTATCCTGTACCCCAGTGTCAGTGTCCTATACCCCAAGTGTCAGTGTCATTATCCTGTACCCCGAGTATTAGTGTCCTCTTCCCCCAGTGTCAGTGTCCTGTACCCCGAGTGTCAGTGTCCTGTACCCCGAGTGTCAGTGTCCTGTACCCCCAGTATTAGTGTCCTGTACCCCGAGTGTCAGTGTCCTGTACCCCGAGTGTCAGTGTCCTGTACCCCGAGTGTCAGTGTCCTGTACCCCGAGTGTCAGTGTCCTGTACCCTGAGTGTCAGTGTCCTATACCCCCAGTATTAGTGTCCTGTACCCTGAGTGTCAATGTCCTGTACCCCCAGTATTAGTGTCCTGTACCCCCAGTGTCAGTGTCCTATACCCCCAGTGTCAGTGTCCAGTACCCCCAGTGTCAGTGTCCAGTACCCCCAGTGTCAGTGTCCTATACCCCCAGTGTCATTATCCTGTACCCCCAGTGTCATTACCCTGTACCCCCAGTGTCATTATCCTGTACCCCCAGTGTCAGTGTCATTATCCTGTACCCCCAGTGTCAGTGTCACTATCCTGTACCCCCAGTGTCAGTGTCATTATCCTGTACCCCCAGTGTCATTATCCCGTACCCCCAGTGTCATTATCCTGTACCCCCAGTGTCATTATCCTGTACCCCCAGTGTCATTATCCTGTACCCCCAGTGTCATTATCCTGTACCCCCAGTGTCATTATCCCGTACCCCCAGTGTCATTATCCTGTACCCCCAGTATCATTATCCTGTACCCCCAGTGTCATTATCCTGTACCCCCAGTGTCATTGTCCTGTACCCCCAGTGTCAGTGTCCTGTACCCCCAGTGTCATTATCCCGTACCCCAGTGTCATTTTCCTGTACCCCAGTGTCATTATCCCGTACCCCAGTGTCATTATCCCATACCCCAGTGTCATCATCCTGTACCCCCAGTGTCATTATCATGTACCCCCGGTGTTAGTGTCACTGTCCTGTACCCCCAGTATTGGTGTCCTATACCCCGAGTGTTAGTGTCACTGTCCTGTACCCCCAGTATTGGTGTCCTATACCCCGAGTGTCAGTGTCAGTGTCCTGTACCCCCAGTGTCATTATCCTGTACCCCAGTGTCATTATCCCGTACCCCAGTGTCATTATCCCGTACCCCAGTGTCATTATCCCGTACCCCAGTGTCATTATCCCGTACCCCAGTGTCATTATCCCGTACCCCAGTGTCATTATCCTGTACCCCCAGTATAGTGTCCTATACAGTGAGTGTCAGTGTGTGATTACTCTAGGGTACAGGACACTTGGTGTCAGGTGTTTCATGAAAGAAACAGATCTGAATATATTGAATATCCCGGACCCCCAATGTGCGGCTTTCTGCTGCTGGTGCACTGCTCACATTTGGCAGGTGACATAGTAACGTGTGTCAATCATTTCCACAAAAACAAATAATAATGGAAAAGTAAGAGAAAATTTTGAAAGCAAAACTTCTCAGCGCTGGTTTCCAGAGAAGTTTGTCTGTTGTCCCCCCCTTCACCCCGCTTCCTCACAGCCGTATATTTGGGTCATTAGTCCCTGGCCTCCGCCCAGGAGCTGACTGTTTCACACATGAACACGGCTCATGGAAAATCTGAGCTGGTCGGTATTCCTCTCCTGCAGAATCTGATGCCCATGACAAACACAAGCTGCCATTTTTCCGGTTCTGGATTGGAAAACAACACGTGGAGCACAGAGGGGAGCGATGGCCGGGGGCCGGGGGCCGGGGACCAGGGTTACGCAATACAGGTGAGAAATGGATAAACTTTTGGTCCGGCGATCACGGTTTACCTTGGCTTGGGCGCTCGAATTTTCCAGAAATCCTGTGATATTTTCCCCTGCTATCAGCAACAAGTATGTCACCACGTTGGAAGGAGTCGTGTAAACGGGTCCGAGGGGTCAAAGTTATTCATGTCCTCTCGATTATTATTCGGAGTGTTCTGCTGATAACAATAGCGGAGATACGTTGTAACGTAAGGGATAAGGGTGGTAAACATGAGGCGCCACTAATGGCCGTCGTCAGGGTCTTAAAGGGACCTTTATCTTCAACCCTATCCAACCATCCCAGTGTTGATTTTAGGGGGAGAGGAGTAACCCCTCTGGCAGCATCTTATCCCCCCCTACAAAAAATAAAAAGATCGTAAAGTTAAATTCCTACTTGTCCGATCCTTCTCTCCCCCGACATCATCTGGATCCGGTGGAAGCCCCCATACATATCAGATGCCTGAGGGGTCCCTAAATCATTCTGATTTTCCACCACTTCCAATACACATAGGGGGGTACATAGAAATCATGGGGTCTCTGTAACGCCTGCCTGGATCCACAGACTCAGACGGGCTGTAATGGACAGGCTAGAGGGAAGCCACTCACCAAGCAGGACCCCCAGAACCCTGAAACCCTTTAACCCCTATACATGAATTTGGAATTACACAGGGCCCTGGAGATCACTACCTGTGGAAGGCTGCAGTCCAATGAGAGTAGTCGTCAGGCAGGGTCAAACCAGGAATAGTAGAACAGGGACAGAATCGGCAGACAAGGACGTAATCAGAAAACGTAGCAGAGGTCAAATCCGGATCGGGCAGCGAGGTACAGAAACAGTAGGCAGGAGGGTAGTCAGAAAACACGCAGAAGTCAGCACACAGGAATCACAAAACAGAATAGGGCGGACCAGGAGCCAGGAAATCAGAACTATCTCTGGCAGAGGTCAGCAGACAGGAGGGGGAATTAGAAGGGTGCGGTGTTTTCCCATTGGCTGTAGCTGAATGGTGGTAACGTCAGCTGGAAGACACACGCCACCCACAGTCAGCCAGTGGCACTGCTGATCCCAAGAAAACCCAGCCCAGTGGATGAGCGGAGCCTGCGCCCACCAGAGCCGCTGGCACCGACTCCTCCCCTATCACCAGCACTATCCATGGCAGGAACACGACGTCGCCTGGTGATCGAAGTAGAAGTTGCTGGAGCGGACTCCAGTGGGGACATAACAGTCTCCTAGCAAAAGTCCCAAATGGGCCCCCCTTCCCTCTCAGTGGAGTAGGTGGGGTTCCCGGGACCCATGTGACATTGTTATGACATGGGAGTCCTGCGACCAATGAGCTACAGCTGACACTCACTTCCTTATTACTTAACGGTATAAAGGCGGGGAGAAGAAAGCCGTCACTGATTGGTCGCAGGGCTCGCGAGTCATAACAATGACACTATTGGAACTGTGTCAGCACTGGAGGTGAGTGTAAGCTTTTTTTTGTTTTTATGGGAGCAGACATGGGGAATGAGATGGGAAGGTCCTAATACTGGAAAACCCCTTTAAGTAAAATGAACAGGGGAGGGGGTTGACGATGCTGCACTCCCCTGAATATGAACTGTAAGGCGCACACTTTTAAAAAAAAGATTTTCTTAGAAGGATTGTTAAAAAAAAAAGGTGCTCATTACCTGGAAAAGTAACTCATACTCACCTGTCTCCCTCCCAGATCCGGCGCTGGCCGCCCTGTGATGTCACTGATCTACCAGACCGGACCGCTGCAGCCTGTCACAAGCTGCAGTGGTCGTGTATCTGATAGAATGATGACAGCATTGATACTGGTGCAGAACTCGGGAGGGTCACAGCAAGTAAGTCTTTTTTTTTTACTTTTATTTTACATAAATATAACTATTTATTGGAATCATTTTTTTTTTTTATTTCTTTGTTATTTTCAGGGTTTTTTTTATATTCTTACTTTTTTTTTATCTTTTTTACTTAGTCCCTATATAGGACATTACTTTTTATTCCCCTGATCGCTTGTATAATATATTGCAAGAAAAAAGAAAGTCCAGCTCACCACCAAGTCCATCCATCCTTAGTATGGAGTCCCGGATCCAGACTCGCTATGGCTTCCAAATGAATAAATATAATCTGAGAATTCAGATAACCTCCTATGTTTTGAGCTGAATTCTCAGATTATCTTTACCTGTATAATATATCTCAATGCACGATCATTGCAGCAGAGTATAACTGTTAGAAGCATCAGGGATCATGCTTCTGACCTAATCCCTGAGGCTTCCCGTAGTTGGGTGATCCAGTGATCATCATGAGGACCTCGGTTGACTATGGCAATGATCGGAGGGGAGAGGAATCCCTCTTCCAATCCCCTAAATACTGCAATTGATAACAATTGCGGCATTAAGGGGGTTAAACAGCCAGAAATGTAGCGGCGTGGTCCCTGACTTTGAGAATCGGAGCTTGGCTGTCAGGACAACCAAGTTCCCGGCAGCAATTGCGCCAAGCACAGCTCCTGTGCCCCCCGCGACTTCCAGGACATACACCCTTAGTCGGGAAGTACTCGGACAAGCAGGATGTACCGTAACCGTAACATCCTTGCTCATGAAGTGGTTAAAGGGAATCTGTCACCAAGTTTTCGCTAGTCCATCAGAGAGCAGCACAATATAAAGGCACAGACCCTGATTCCAGCGATGTGTCACTTATTGGGTTGTAGTTTTATAGTAAAATTGGTTTTACCTTCTGCAGATCTACAATTCTCTGAATGCTGACCTCTTTATAACCCCGCCCAAAGCACTGATTGGCAGGATCTCTGCTCATAAGTATTACCGCTCTCAAATTAGGTGGCAAAAGCCCAGTGACAAATTCCCTTTAAGCTACCACTACTACCTATACTACTAGGACCTACTGCCATGGGTGTGTCATGGGGTGACAGACAGTCATGTGGTTTCTGGCAATAGAAGGTCACAGCATTTAGCTGTGCAAAATGCTCCCTGACTTTCTATTGTTCCTGCTGTTAATTTTCATTGTGCTAGGTAGATTTCCTCCTGGGTTTTCAGCTCTTCCCCTTTAAAACCCAGCAGAGCTCTCCTTCCACCCAGCTGCTTATTATCAGTATTCCCCTAGTGCTAAAATACTCCCATCTTCTTTTGACTGGTGCTTGTGATATTATTCAGTTCATTCAAACCCTAGTTGCAAGCAGGTGGCTTGCACTCATCTGTAAAATCGTTGTTGAAGCATTGCTAATTTCTACCTGAGTCATCTGTGGATAAGTAGTTCATGCTTTTTCCCCTGTGTGCCCCCATTGTGTCTTTCTTTAGTGTTTATTAGGATTGACGAAGAGCTCATCCCACCCGTTCCCTATTTAAGGGGTCAGCACTAGGAATAGTGCTCGGAGCATAGGTGTGGAACCTATCTAGGGTAGTGAGGGACCGTAGGGACCAGCAGTAGGTTTGGTCAGGGGTCACCATCTCCCCCTTCCCTAGTCAAAGGGTTTCCCATCCCTATCGCTGTTTGCTTGGTACTTTCCTGTACCTATTGTGACACCTACAGTATGCAGTGCGCTCTAAAGCTCCCCCTAGTGGTGAGTGCAGCTGTGCAGATATTTTGACACCTTGCATAATTTCTCAATCCTGACCAATATAAACATCATTGTGTCCAGGGAACATGACAATCCATATAACAGTTTAGGTGAGTAGTCGACATCCATCATGTAGAAACCCTGTACATGCAGATCATACCTGACAACAGGTAGCACAGAGAAAAACAGGTGACAACCGCAAACCATCCACTTCAAGGACGAGGAGGTTTGCGATGATTTTTAGGGTTAACAGCCCAGTGCAAACTGGGGGAAAAGTTACAAATTCACCATCTTCTTTCCATTCTGCTGGAGGGAAACCCTTGAAAATAACAGATAATTAAAAAAAAAAAAAGCTCATGAGTAACAGTGAAGTGAGCAGGAAATATTCCCAGCAACACCTGCTTCCTGAAGGCAACAATTATTTGATCCCCAGGCTCCATATGTGCCGTGCCCCGAGCCCTGCGTGCAATATCCGAGGTACACGCCGCACCGAACTCATGACTCTTTAAGACTTTTAACTTTACGGAGCAGATTAACCCTTCCCCTCCCAGGATTTCTGGGAAGTTTAGACGATGCATCATCCCTGTTTCTCCGAGACTTCCCTAGAATATAAAGAGAAGACAATAGAGACTGCAGCAAAAGTGATTATTACATGATCAGTAACTTTCTTTTCTGTGCTCCCTCAAGATAATCCTGAATAAAATGTACTAAGGGGTACTTTGCACGCTGCGACATCGGTAACAACGTGTTACCGACGCTGCAGCATTAGTCCCCGCCCCCGTCGCAGCAGCGATATCTTGTGATAGCTGCCGTAGCGAACATTATCGCTACGGCAGCTTTACACGCACTCACCTGCCCTGCGACCCGCCTCCTTCCTAAGGGGGCGGGTCGTGCGGCGTCACAGCGACGTCACACGGCAGGCGGCCAATAGAAGCGGAGGGGCGGAGATGAGCGGGACGTAACATCCCGCCCACCTCCTTCCTTCCGCATTACAGGCGGGACGCAGGTAGGAGATGTTCCTCGCTCCTGCGGCTTCTCACACAGCGATGTGTGCTGCCGCAGGAACAAGAAACAACATCGTACCGTCGCTGCACCGGCATTATAGAAATGTCGGACCATCCACCGATGATACGATTACGACGCTTTTAATCGTATCATCAAGGATTTACACACTACGATATCCACAGCGACGCCGGATGTGCGTCACTTTCAATTTGACCCCACCGACATCGCACCTGCGATATCATAGTATGCAAAGTGCCCCTATATCCCGAAAAGTTCCCACAGCGCATGCTCAGGTACTTTATTCTCTGTTGGAGACTAAGGGGTATTTTGCATACTACGACATCGCAAGCCGATGTCGTAGTGTGCAAAGTACCCCTTAGTCCTGTGTTTTGCCTACTGAGCATGCTCGGGCAGAGTCGCCTCTTCCAGAGACAAAGTGGGGAAAATCCGCTACTGGGCATGTGCGGGACGTTTCCACTCTGGTTGTGGCTAAGTCCGGAAAGTACTGCACTGAGTATGTCCATGACGTGGCGAGTCCTGATTGGTCTGAGCATTTCCGTGACGTGGCGGGTCCTGATTGGCCTGAGCATGTCAGTGACGTGGCGGGTCCTGACTGGTTCTCTTACATCAGCTGCCCTGCTGACGCATCTGTTGTTGATTTGCCGCTGGACGCTCGTGTGGCGCCCTGGACAAGCCAGGACGTCACAGGTACTACAACAACACACCCCACACCTCGGCTAGGCACACCGAAGTCAAACAAAAATCCTTGTTGCCTCCCTCCAGGGGCTGATGTCCACACCAGTTGGTGGACCAGGCGGTTGGCCCCCGCCCACTGAGGAGTTCACAGTCCTGGAGGCGGGAAAAGGAGTCAGATTGGAGTTGGAGTTGAGTGTTGAGAGGAGTTGAGGAGAGAAGTGAAGTGGTGGTAGAGGAGACTGACCATGTCCGGGTGCGTGGCCCGGGCACCTACAGCAAGGTTGGCAGACGGTGGTGACCGTCTGCAGGAGAGGCCGATTGGAGTGAACCGTAAGGACCGGGGACGGGCGGTGGCCCACCGGTACCGGACCGAGGAAGAGAAGCCAGCACCATTCGGCAGGGCTTACGGACCCCGACCAGGCTAGGAGTCGCCGTAAAACTGGTCAAATCCGTTAGCGAAGGGAACCTCCAGGGTTTCCCAGCAGTCAAGACCCGATTGAAGGCAACAGCTCAAACCGTAAAGGGAAACACGGTCACCGCCAAGGCTACAGTTCCCAGGGCCAGAGCCTGTGGGCAAAAGGGGCTCTTTCAGCATCCATCCAAGCTGATGGTGACTGCCTTTCCCTGCACCTGTGTAGTGTGTACGGTTCCAATGGGTTCCCACCGGTAACCCGCTCCCCAGCTTGGATGGGTGCTGAAGGAGCCCCTTTTGCCCGCAGGCTCTGGCCCTGGGAACTTTAGCCTTGGCGGTGACTGTGTTTCCCTTCACGGTTTGAGCTGTCGCCTTCTATCGGGACTTGACTGCTGGGAAACCCAGGAGGTTCCCTTCGCTAACGGATTTGACAAATTCAACGGCGACTCCTAGCCTTGTCGGGGTCCGTAAGCCCTGCCGGATGGTGCTGGATTCTCTTTGTTCACCGGTCCGGTACCGCCGGGCCACCGCCCGTCCACGGTCCTTACGGCTCACTCTAATCGGCCTCTCCTGCAGACGGTCACCACCGTCTGCCAACCTTGCTGTACCGTCCGGGCCACACACCCGAACTGCATTCAGTCTGCTCCTCTACCACTTCACTCCTCTCCTCTCAAACTCCAACACTCAACTGCCTCCTTTTCCCGCCTCCAGGACTGTGAACTCCTCGGTGGGCGGGACCAACCGCCTGGCCCACCCCCTGGTGTGGACATCAGCCCCTGGAGGAAGGCAACAAGGATTTTATTTTTGGCTTTGGTGTGCCTAACCGGGGTGTGGGGTGTGTTGGTGTTGTTCTGTGACGACCTGGCTTGTCCAGGGCGCCACACAAGTACCAATAATACCGTGACCTGGGGCTGTGAGAGATCCTCCACACCCTAGACAGGCCACCTGGTTAGGTACCATTCACATCGTAGCCTGGTCTTCAATGGAGTTTAGATCCAGACTCATTGCTGCCACTTCAGAATTCTCCGGCGCTATGTTTCCATTCATTACTGGGGGCTTCTTGAAGTAAGTTTGGGGTCATTGCCCTGCTAGATGACCCCTGACCTAGCACGCACACCCAGCTTTCTGACACTGATCACTACATTGTGACCCAAACTCCTTTGGTAATTTTCAGATTTCATGATGTCTTGCACACAGACAAGACCCCCAGTGCCAGAGGCAGCAAAACACCGCCATAACATCTTTGAGCCTAAACTATATGTGACTGTAGGTCTTGTGTTCTTTTCTTTGTAGCCTCATTCTGTTTTTGGTAAACAGTAGAATGATGTGCTTTACCAAAAACCTTGCTCTTGGTCTCATCTGTCCACAAGACACTTTTCCAGAAAGATTTGGGTTACTCACATACATTTTGGCAAACTGCAATCTAGCTTTTTTATGTCTCTATGTCAGCAGTGCGGTCCTCCTGGGTCTCCTCCATAGCATTTTAATTAATTTAAATATGGACAGATAGTTTGTACTGACACTGATGTACCCTTAGCTTGCAGGACAGCTGGAATTTCTCTGGAACTTGATTAGGGCGGCTAATCCACCATCCAGACTTTCCTGTGTTTCAACCTTTCATCAATTTTTCTCTGCCATCCACATCCAGAAAAATTAACTACAGAGCCATGCATTGTAAACTTCTTAATTATATTGCGCACCATGGACAAAGAAACATCAAGATCTCTTGAGATGGACTTGCAATATTAAAAATGTTGATATTTTTCAACAATTTTGGTTCCCAAGTCCTCAGACAGTTCTTTTCTCTTCTTTCTGTTCTCCATTCTTAGTGTGGAACATACAGACACACAATGCAAAGATTGAGTCAACTTCTCCCTTTTTTATCTAGTTTCTAATGTGATTTTCATATTGCCCGATCTGTTACTTGCCACTGGTGAGTTTAAATGAGGATCACAATTAAATGAGGATGCTTGAAACAAAGTTATTTACTCACAATTTTGAAAAAGTGCCAACAATTTTGTCCCATTTTATGGGTTTTGTGTGACATTATGTCTAATTTGCCTTTTTGTTCTATATTTGTGTGTTGTTTAAATACTCAGAAAGGAAATATGTGTATGACAAAACATGTGTAATTGCAGTATTTTTCTGGGAGAAAAACTATATTTTTTGAACCATTTCAAGGGGGGGGGGGGCAACTCTTGACTGTATATTACATTGCTGACTATACACGTTCAATAGCTGTCAGTTGAATGGTCATTTAGGCCCCCCAATACACATGCACACTCAGGTTGGCTGAGTGGTTGTGTGTTCTGCATGGGCGGGAGAGGTAAGTCACTAATAAGGTAGACCATATTTCCAGAGAACAAAAGGATCAGGCAATCCAATTCAGCATGCCCAATCCCTCTTTTGGGGGGAGATTTAATGCACCCCCATCCTCATTTGATAGCTGGAGGGCTCAGATGACTTTCATGTATGGACACCTTCATATAAAGCTCTGATGCTGTTATTCCCTGGCTTTCCTTCTTCCTCTGTGTCCTCATCTGCCACTTGCTGTGTATTACACTCATTAAAAGCAACTTAGAACAATGCTAGAAAGTGCAGATAGAAGAGGTCACCATGGAAGTCACTCAGGGGGTCATCCAAGTCACTCCAAGGAAGAACAAATATTCCAAGCAGCGGGCAGGAAGAAAGCTTCAAATTTCCAGGGGTTGGGAACATTCTGCCGCTACTTCCTGGGGAGCTGAGACACGCTTCCTGCCCGTCTTCCTGCAGCTTTCTACAAGAGGTCTGAGACGTTCTTCAGTTAATGATGGTTTTAGCAGCCTTCCCGTCCACCTGCAGACGCTTAACCCTTCATCGCTGGAGCCACATTCCTGCACAGAGTAAATAATAAAAGGCATCAGCAATAATGTAATAGGGTGTCCAGTGCCCTACCGCCCCCACTTTGATCTGGTGACTTGCGGAATTGCAATGTATATGTGTGTGTTTTCTTTTTACTGCATTGTATGGTATTATGGTATTAATGTAAGGTATTCTCCTGTATTACAGCCGCCTGCCACCAGGTGTCACTAGTTCCCAGGTCTATTAGTGAGAAGGGATGGATAGGGAGTGACAGGGCAGCATGGGTTATGTGAGGGGGTGGTTCATCAGTGCAGGAAGAGATATAGGGCAGAGGTTTCTCAGGTACAGGCAGATAGGGAAGAGTAAGGGTGGCTTTACATGCTGCGACATCGCTAGCCGATGCTAGCGATGGCGAGCGTGATAGCACCCGCCCCTATCGTTATGCCGATATGTGGAGATCGCTGCGGTAGCGAACATTATCGCTACGGCAGCGTCACACGTACTTACCTGCTCGGCGACGTCGCTGTGACCGGCGATCCGCCTCCTTTCTAAGGGGGAGGTTTGCTTGGCGTCACAGCAACGTCACTAAGCGGCCGCCTAATCAAAGCGGGGGGGGCTGAGATGAGCGGGACGAACATCCCGCCCACCTCCTTCCTTCCTCATTGCTGGCGTGTGGCAGGTAAGGAGAGGTTCCTCGTTCCTGCGGCGTCACACGTAGCGATGTGTGCTGCCGCAAAGGCGAGGATCAACTTCGCCCTAGCGACAGCAGCGATATTTGGGAATGGACCCCCATGTCAACGAGGAGCGATTTTGGACGTTTTTGCAATGATCCAAAATTGCTCCTAGGAGTCACACACAACAAGATCGCTACAGCGGCCGGATGTGCGTCACAAAATCTGTGACCCCCAACGAGATCGCTGTAGCGATCTCGTAGCGTGTAAAGCCCGCTTAAGAGAGACAAGGACAAGCAGCAGATGTAGCAAAGTGGAATAGTGTGGTGTGGAAGTCAACAGGAAGAAGATCGAGCAGGTGGAAGAACCCCGGTGACCAGAAGATGCAGCTGGCAGCAGGGAGGCTACACTGAGGTATAGCAAGGGACCAGACAGTGCCACCCTCCTTAAGTGGGCAAACCTGAATGGTGCGGACAGTCGGCGGAGTCGGTGTTGACTGACAGGGCCACTGACATTGCAAGATAGAAGATTCTATGAGCTATCCTGGGAAAGTAGCGTAGCCATCCAGGGGCAGTACAGCGCCTACCACCAGCAGCGCCAAACCCTCATTCTCCATGATAGCCGGTGGGACCCTGATTTCAGCCAGAATGGGAGATCCGGAATGGGAAGCAGAGAACTAGCCTGTTAACCCTAGAATGCGCAACCATAGAAATCTACAATAGAAAACAAGTAACCTAGCAGGCCCGCGAGGTCCCAGGTATGCGTTCTAGGGTTAACGAATGTGGTGACAAGCCTGTGAATATTGACTGGAAACATTGTTTAAGCCTAATATGCGGTAAAGTGAGTTTTAACTGGTTGTAAACTCATCTCTGATCATGCTGGACAGTGTGAGCAAAATCCAGGGAAACCGGCTGGAGCCCGGAGTGTCCACTGCAAGCAAGTACCCCCTCCACACCCACCCCATACACCACTCTGCCCTCCCTGTGTGTACTGTGCTGGGGTGGGTCGAGGACCACAACCCTCGCCCACGACTGCCCCTCACCGGCACTTTACAATAACATCAATGAGAGAGAAGCAGCATAGAACCTGAATGTAGCATGGAGGAATGCGTGTAGCCAATATGTATCTATTTCTATATGACTGAATCACGCGGATCACCAAGTGACTCAACTGATGCCAAAAGTATTGATTGCAGATTGTCCCAGGAAGATTTCCAGAAAAGATGCAGAAGAGGCCCTGATTGACTGATTGTGCTGAGATATGAGGTGTAGAGTCACCCATGTGACCCAAGAGTAACCGAACCTAGGTGACAGGTCTAACATTAGACCAAATGTCATCAGGTTTTGACTCCTGTGGCTGCAACACAAGGCAATGGGGGGGTAGGTCGCATTATGACACAGGGTACTGCAGCCAACGACAAGGGAGTCTCAAAAAATCCAACACAACACGTCATGTGCCCTGAATGTGCTCAGGTTCGTCAAAGGCATATAGAGAGAGAGTAAAAGATAGGGGGGTGCTGAGATAGGACGAAAGAGAGGGAAAGTGAGAGAGAAAAGAAGAAAGAGAGAGGAGTGAGAGCGAGAGCGGAAAGAAATACAGAGAGAGGGAGAAAGACAGAGAGGAAGAGAGGAAGAGGAAAAGTGAGAGAAAGAAAGAACGAGAAAGGAAAATGAGAGCGAAAGAGAGTAGCAGGGAAAGTGAGTGAGAAAGAGAGTAAAAGAGAAAGGAAGAAAAAGGAGTGAGAACAAGAGAGAAAAGAAATAGAGAGAGGGAGAAAGAGAGAAAGGAAGAGGGAAAAGTGAGAGAGACAGTAAAAGAAAAAGGAAAAGTTAGACAGAAAGTAAAAGGAAAAGTGAGAGTGAAAGAGAGTGAAAGAGAAAGGGAGTAAGAGAGAGGAAAAGTGAGAGAGAAAGGAAGAAAGAGAGAGGAGTGAGAATAAGAGAGGAAAGAAATACAGAGGGTGAAAGAGAGAGGAAAAGTGAGAGAGAAAGAACGAGAAAGGAAAAGTGAGAGAGTAAAAAAGAAAGGAAAAGTGAGAGAGAAAGGAAGAGAGAGAGGAGCGAGAACAAGAAAGGAAAGAAATACAGAGAGAGGGAGAAAGAGAGAAAGGAAGAGGGAAAAGTGAGAGAGACAGTAAAAGAAAAAGGAAAAGTTAGAGAGAAAGTAAAAGGAAAAGTGAGAGTGAAAGAGAGTGAAAGAGAAAGGGAGTAAGAGAGAGGAAAAGTGAGAGAGAAAGGAAGAAAGAGAGAGGAGTGAGAATAAGAGAGGAAAGAAATACAGAGGGTGAAAGAGAGAGGAAAAGTGAGAGAGAAAGAACGAGAAAGGAAAAGTGAGAGAGACAGTAAAAGAGAAAGGGAGTAAGAGAAAGGAAAAGTGAGAGAGAAAGGAAGAAACAAAGAGAGAGGAATGAGAACGAGAGAGGAAAGAAATAGAGAGAGAGGGAGAAAGTGGGACAGCAAAAGTGAGAGAGAGAGAAAGAGAGTAACAGAAATAGGGAGCAAGAGAGAGGAAAAGTGATAAGGAAAGGAAAAGAAAGAAGGAGAGACAAGCCTCAATACCCCACCCTGGACGTGCCTCTATCCCCAGTTTTACCATTTTCTTTCGCAATGCCAACACGTATTTGGTTCTGTCAATAGCTATTTTCAATTTGAGAAAGAGAGGAGCGAAAATGTGAGAGAAAGAGAGTGAGAAAGAAATAGAAAAAGTGAAGGAAACAAAGATAAAATAAAGGCAGAGAGAGGGGAAGAGAAAGAAAGAGGAAAAGTGACAGCGCAAGGAGGAGAGGAAAGTGAGAGGAGGAAGAGAGAGCAGGAGGAAGAGAGAGAAGGAGGAAGGGAGAGCAGGAGGAAGAGAG
Source organism: Anomaloglossus baeobatrachus (assembly GCF_048569485.1). Classification (NCBI taxonomy): domain Eukaryota; kingdom Metazoa; phylum Chordata; class Amphibia; order Anura; family Aromobatidae; genus Anomaloglossus; species Anomaloglossus baeobatrachus. The sequence goes on from NC_134360.1 coordinate 40,795,572, forward strand.
AGAAGGAGGAAGGGAGAGCAGGAGGAAGAGAGAGCAGGAGGAAGAGAGAGCAGGAGGAAGAGAGAGCAGGAGGAAGAGAGAGCAGGAGGAAGAGAGAGCAGGAGGAAGGGAGAGCAGGAGGAAGAGAGAGCAGGAGGAAGAGAGAGCAGGAGGAAGGGAGAGCAGGAGGAAGGGAGAGCAGGAGGAAGAGAGAGCAGGAGGAAGAGAGAGCAGGAGTAAAAGAGAGCAGGAGGAAGAGAGAGCAAGAGGAAGGGAGAGCAGGAGGAAGAGAGTGCAGGAGGAAGGGAGAGCAGGAGGAAGAGAGAGCAGGAGGAAGAGAGATCAGGAGGAAGGGAGAGCAGGAGGAAGAGAGAGCAGGAGGAAGGGAGAGCAGGAGGAAGAGAGAGCAGGAGGAAGGGAGAGCAGGAGGAAGGGAGAGTAGGAGGAAGAAAAAGCAGGAGGAAGGGAGAGCAGGAGGAAGAGAGCAGGAGGAAGGGAGAGCAGGAGGTAGAGAGAGCAGGAGGAAGGGAGAGCAGGAGGAAGAGAGAGAAGGAGGAAGAGAAAGCAGGAGGAAGGCAGAGCAGGAGGAAGGGAGAGCAGGAGGAAGAGAGAGCAGGAGGAAGGGAGAGCAGGAGGAAGGGAGAGCAGGAGGAAGAGAGAGCAGGGGGGAGAGAGAGCAGGAGGTAGAGAGAGAAGGAGGAAGAGAGTGCAGGAGGAAGGTAGAGCAGGAGGAAGAAAGAGCAGGAGGAAGGTAGAGCAGGAGGAAGAAAGAGCAGGAGGAAGAGAGATCAGGAGGAAGGGAGAGCAGGAGGAAGAGAGAGCAGGAGGAAGGGAGAGCAGGAGGAAGAGAGAGCAGGAGGAAGGGAGAGCAGGAGGAAGAGAGAGCAGGAGGAAGAGAGATCAGGAGGAAGGGAGAGCAGGAGGAAGAGAGAGCAGGAGGAAGGGAGAGCAGGAGGAAGAGAGAGCAGGAGGAAGGGAGAGCAGGAGGAAGGGAGAGTAGGAGGAAGAAAAAGCAGGAGGAAGGGAGAGCAGGAGGAAGAGAGCAGGAGGAAGGGAGAGCAGGAGGTAGAGAGAGCAGGAGGAAGGGAGAGCAGGAGGAAGAGAGAGCAGGAGGAAGAGAAAGCAGGAGGAAGGCAGAGCAGGAGGAAGGGAGAGCAGGAGGAAGAGAGAGCAGGAGGAAGGGAGAGCAGGAGGAAGGGAGAGCAGGAGGAAGAGAGAGCAGGGGGAAGAGAGAGCAGGAGGTAGAGAGAGAAGGAGGAAGAGAGTGCAGGAGGAAGGTAGAGCAGGAGGAAGAAAGAGCAGGAGGAAGGTAGAGCAGGAGGAAGAAAGAGCAGGAGGAAGAGAGATCAGGAGGAAGGGAGAGCAGGAGGAAGAGAGAGCAGGAGGAAGGGAGAGCAGGAGGAAGAGAGAGCAGGAGGAAGGGAGAGCAGGAGGAAGGGAGAGTAGGAGGAAGAAAAAGCAGGAGGAAGGGAGAGCAGGAGGAAGAGAGCAGGAGGAAGGGAGAGCAGGAGGTAGAGAGAGCAGGAGGAAGGGAGAGCAGGAGGAAGAGAGAGCAGGAGGAAGAGAAAGCAGGAGGAAGGCAGAGCAGGAGGAAGGGAGAGCAGGAGGAAGAGAGAGCAGGAGGAAGGGAGAGCAGGAGGAAGGGAGAGCAGGAGGAAGAGAGAGCAGGAGGAAGAGAGAGCAGGAGGTAGAGAGAGAAGGAGGAAGAGAGTGCAGGAGGAAGGTAGAGCAGGAGGAAGAAAGAGCAGGAGGAAGGTAGAGCAGGAGGAAGAAAGAGCAGGAGGAAGGGAGAGCAGGAGGAAGGGAGAGCAGGAGGAAGAGAGAGCAGGAGGAAGAGAGAGCAGGAGGAAGGGAGAGCAGGACGAAGAGAGAGCAGGAGGAAGGGAGAGCAGGAGGAAGAGAGAGCAGGAGGAAGAGAGAGCAGGAGGAAGGGAGAGCAGGAGGAAGGGAGAGCAGGAGGAAGAGAGAGCAGGATGAAGAGAGAGCAGAAGGAAGGGTGAGCAGGAGGAAGAGAGAGCAGGAGGAAGAGAGAGCAGGAGGAAGGGAGAGCAGGAGGAAGAGAGAGCAGGAGGAAGAGAGAGCAGGAGGAAGGGAGAGCAGGAGGAAGAGAGAGCAGGAGGAAGAGAGAGCAGGAGGAAGGGAGAGCAGGAGGAAGGGAGAGCAGGAGGAAGAGAGAGCAGGAGGAAGAGAGAGCAGGAGTAAAAGAGAGCAGGAGGAAGAGAGAGCAAGAGGAAGGGAGAGCAGGAGGAAGAGAGTGCAGGAAGAAGGGAGAGCAGGAGGAAGAGAGAGCAGGAGGAAGAGAGATCAGGAGGAAGGGAGAGCAGGAGGAAGAGAGAGCAGGAGGAAGGGAGAGCAGGAGGAAGAGAGAGCAGGAGGAAGGGAGAGCAGGAGGAAGGGAGAGTAGGAGGAAGAAAAAGCAGGAGGAAGGGAGAGCAGGAGGAAGAGAGCAGGAGGAAGGGAGAGCAGGAGGTAGAGAGAGCAGGAGGAAGGGAGAGCAGGAGGAAGAGAGAGCAGGAGGAAGAGAAAGCAGGAGGAAGGCAGAGCAGGAGGAAGGGAGAGCAGGAGGAAGAGAGAGCAGGAGGAAGGGAGAGCAGGAGGAAGGGAGAGCAGGAGGAAGAGAGAGCAGGAGGAAGAGAGAGCAGGAGGTAGAGAGAGAAGGAGGAAGAGAGTGCAGGAGGAAGGTAGAGCAGGAGGAAGAAAGAGCAGGAGGAAGGTAGAGCAGGAGGAAGAAAGAGCAGGAGGAAGGGAGAGCAGGAGGAAGGGAGAGCAGGAGGAAGAGAGAGCAGGAGGAAGGGAGAGCAGGACGAAGGGAGAGCAGGAGGAAGAGAGAGCAGGAGGAAGGGAGAGCAGGAGGAAGAGAGAGCAGGAGGAAGAGAGAGCAGGAGGAAGGGAGAGCAGGAGGAAGGGAGAGCAGGAGGAAGAGAGAGCAGGATGAAGAGAGAGCAGAAGGAAGGGAGAGCAGGAGGAAGAGAGAGCAGGAGGAAGGGAGAGCAGGAGGAAGGGAGAGCAGGAGGAAGGGAGAGCAGGAGGAAGAGAGAGCAGGAGGAAGAGAGAGCAGGAGGAAGAGAGAGCAGGAGGAAGAGAGAGCAGGAAGAAGAGAGAGCAGGAGGAAGGGAGAGCAGGAGGAAGAGAGAGCAGGAGGAAGAGAGAGCAGAAGGAAGAGAGAGCAGGAGGAAGGGAGAGCAGGAGGAAGAGAGTGCAGGAGGAAGGGAGAGCAGGATCACTCATCACTGTGTGCCTTATACACATCTACAATCTGTCGCGAGCACAGCGACTCCTCCTTGTAGTTCTCCTATTATCCAGGGTGAGCACAGCCCCATATTGTGGCCTCATCCGCCGCCCGTGTGACATGTGACTTTAGTCCTGAGCGCTAGATTCCATGTGAAAGTTGTATGTGCCATCCTGCAATGTTGCCACTACCTTGCTGTACTCCTATGCTCAGCTGTGTCTACGTGTGGCCTCAGCACCAGTACATGTTTCCCATTGGAACTTTATCATTTATTTTTTTTTGCAGCTTTTCTTTTTCCATAGGAAACACTGAGGTTGTGTGATGATCCCATCCTGCGTTGCTCCAGTCTAAAAGTCTCAGAGTCTCTGTTAATAACATTTTAGGGGTAGTGACTAATGCTCTTATGCGGAGTGATTCACTCTCCACCGTGGCCCTGTCTGATAACGTTTCACCACAATGTTTTCTGCAAACAATAAGGAACGTGTCTGCACTAATGCAGCTGATGACAATGATGGGCCGTGCCGATAGCCATTCCTGGTCACCCGAAGCCCTGAGTCTCTTCTGGGGTATGGTGACTTGTACAGAAAGCAGAAGAGAATGGAACAATATTGGCAGAAAGTACGATAATGAGCAACGTCTGGCATCAGTATGGTCAGTAACCCAATGTTAGTACATGGAAAGAACATGGTGGCAAAGTATTTTTTGTTTAACGTGAATGCAGACATATTAATTCCTTTATACGGTTTCAGGTTTAGCATTTTGAACCAGTCAATATTTAACAAACCCTTGCAAAGAAATAATAAAAAATTATGACTTCCTGTAGCCACCACTAGGGGGAGCTTAGGAGCTAGCTGTATACTGTTTTCATATTCTATGTCAATGTGCAGGGTGTATGCAGTGAGCGATCTAGTGATGGACTTGGTGCTTTCTATCAGAATAGAGAAGCTCTAGACTTCTAACCCTGTTTCCCCGAAAATAAGACCTTGTAGGATTGCGGGGGCTTTTTTGAGTATGCTTGAAATATAAGCACTACTCCAAAAATACGCCTTATTTGCAGGTCCATAAGGAAGTGTCCAAGCAGCTAAAAAAAATGAAGAATACAGCAGGAGGCTACATAAAAAAAAGCAGAACCCCCCACCCCACATAAAAAAAATCGCACTCACCAGACCCCAAACAATTACAATTGGCAAGTACTGATGGTGGATGGGTTCTCACACAGAGATCTGCGTCGCTATCAGGTCCCTCGCCATTCCAGATGCATTGCACTGCAGCTCTCACAAACAGATTGGGTACCAGTATGCAAGTGATACTGTTTCCAGTCACCAGGGGGAGCCAACCGCTATAGAACACAGGAGAACCTGACAGCAACGCAGATTTGTATGTGAGAGCCCATTCACTTACCAACTATAATTGTTTGGGGTCTGGTAAGTGCAGCAGGAGCCTCCCCCCACCAGCTCTGTGTGCAGTAGGACAAGACTGGTAGGTCACAGCCCTTGGACAAATGGGAGGAGTTATATCTGACTTCCAGGAAAAGATGGAACTGAACCTAATTACTCCCATGGTCTTTGCAGGAGGCAAAACCAGGAAAATTATATTTCTGGATTAGTTTATACATTCACGTCTATGTTTCGTTTATGTTATTTAAGAACAGATCCAAAACAGAATTTTAAGCTATCATTTATTGGGAAAGCTCCGGGTATTCTAGACGTTTCTCTGAGCTGCTCCTTCCATTCCCATGTACACTGGAGATCAAAATTAGAGAACATCATACGATTTCCTAAATGTTGCGGTCATTGTGTCGTCCTATGTGATTATATCCTAATATGAGGAAACTCACAGTGTTTTAAGCTTATTTCATAAATTGAATTTATTGTAAAGCAAATAATAAAAATGTAAATTAGATAAATGTAAGAGAACACGGATCAAAATTAGACAACACTTTCCAATCCCTCCAAGTTATTGGTGTTAATCTGGCACCTGGTGATATTTTCCTTAATTATCGGACAAACCCTATGTAACTGGCTCCTAACTTTCCAGTTTGCACTGACTTTGCCACTCCAAAGTGACTGAAACCCTCTGGCAGCAGGTTGTCCAGATGAAGGCCAAAGGGGTGACTCTATCAGCCATAGCAAGAGTATGTGGTCATTCAAAGTCTGTGATTTTGAGAATATTGCATCTGTACAACATCACAAACTCTTTCTAGTCCCCCAAAAAGGCTGGGCGTCCTCGAAAGACAAATGAAAGAGAAGACAGGATGATGCGGAGACTCTCCATGGGTAATTGTTTCAACACTGCAGCTGGAATTGCTCATCAGTTCAGCACTGAACAGGGTAAGGATCTGTGTCATCATACAGTGTCACGACGTTTAAGAGCATTTGGACTGAAAGCTGACTCTGCAGTGACCAAACCTCTCATTAGCAGAAACAATCAAAAGGCAAGACTCGCCTTTGGTGATTTTTTTATTGAAATGTTTGATAAATATGGGAAAAAAAAAATATAAAAGGGAACGGAAAGGTAAAATAAGGTATAATGGGTTAGGCTAAAAATTGACCAAGCATCCTATGCCAAATATTAAAACAATGTAAATATGCAAAACATTAAATTGATCATTAAGGGAGTCAGCTGCCCACTGTAACTGTACTTTAGTAAATCACAGTGCTACGAGTTGTAGGTTTATACCCGTCAATTCTATGAAACCATTGGGAAGCAAAAGAGCAACTTTTTCTCCATTGAGAAGGTAGTACAGAGAGACTCATTCGCTACGTTACCCGAAAAAATTGCTATAACTTCTATAGGTCTATATATATCTATATCTAATATATAAAGCTGAATGTGTGTATGTGTGTATGTATGTCCGTGATTGGCATCTGCACCGTCGCAGCTACAACCACAAAAGTTTGCACACTCACACTTCTGGACCCCGAGAGCGTCATAAGCTATGTTTTGAGAGGAAATTTAACCCTGCGCTTTACAGTTATTCACCAAAAATCCTGCCTCCATTAAAGCGAATGGAGCTGGGAGCCACAGTGCAGCCAGAACTTCAGAAGAATGCGTAGCCACGCCCTTAAATGGAATGTTGTCGTGTCACAATGCAGCCAGGGAAAGAGACAGACACAGACAGGGAAAGAGGCAGACACAGACAGGGTAAGAAACAGACATAGACAGGGTAAGAAACAGACACAAAGAGACAGACAAAGAGACAGACTGACAGGGAAAGAGATAGACAGGGGAAGAGAGGGAAAGAGAGAGACAGGGTAAGAGACAGACACAGACAGGTAAAGAGACAGACACAGACAAAGAGACAGAGACAGACACAGGGAAACAGACAGACAGGGAAAGAGAGGAAGAGACAGACAGGGTAAGAGACAGACAAAGACAGGTAAAGAGACAGACACAGGTAAAGAGACAGAGGGAAAGAGACAGACAGGGAAAGAGAGGGAAAGAGACAGACAGGGAAAGAGAGGGAAAGAGACAGACAGGGAAAGTGACAGAGATAGATAGACAGACAGGGAAATAGACAGATAGACAGACAGGGAAAGAGACAGAGACAGTCAGAGACAGACAGGGAAAGAGACAGACAGACAAAGAGAGAGAGAGATATATACAGAGGGGGAGAAAGACATTATAATTACATTTCTATCTATTTATTTTGTGGTTTTTGTGTGCAGAATACATGTTTGTTAATACATTCTATTTTGTTATTTTGTTAACAGCAGTTATTAACCCGAGCGAAGGCGGGTAGTACAGCTAGTATAGATATATATATATATATATATATAGGTTCTATAGGTCGCCGCTATGCGAATATTCGATGCCATAGACTTACATTGCAACTCGAATATTCGCGAATAGTCGAATAGCGGCGACCTGTTCGGCAAATATTCGCGAAGCCGAACATTTGTGGTATTCGATCATCCCTATTGTTTATGTGTGGTGCTTGCATTTCACTCCTGTCGAGTTCCTTCTCCATTTCTTCACAATGTACAGATACAGTTTGAAGGAAAATGTTTTCATTGTGAAAACTTATTGGAAAACTGAGTCCTTAAAGAGGTGCCAAAGAGTTTCTAAAGACGTTTGGAGGTCATAATCCGCCTTCCAAACCGTGTATTCTGTCCTTGGTGAATAAGCTGGAGCGTACAGGAACATTACTGGATAGGCATGATGGAGGACGTCCAAAAATGTCTAAGGAAACAATACAGCAACTTCTGACACATTACAGGCACTGCGTATGGTCATACAGAAAGAAGTTCAGGTTATGACACCAGATGTCCTCAGCAATATGGAACGTTGCATGCAGGCAGGGCCGGATTAAGGTTGGTGGGGGCCCCTGGGCAGAAAATCTGGTGGGGGCCCCATAAACGTTAACATTTTTAGCCATAACAGTAGAGCGCGAACTGTAGCATTTAGATATAAATTTAATGAACATTTATCTTCTCCTGTTCTGCCACATTCAGATTTACAGTACTACAATACAGATACAGTCCAGGATCACTCACAGCTGTCACTTATACACAGTACAATACAGACACAGTCCAGGATCACTCACAGCCGTCACTTATACACACAGTACAATACAGACACAGTCCAGGATCACTCACAGCAGTCACTTATACACACACAGTACAATACAGATACAGTCCAGGATAACTCACAGCTGTCACCCATACACACAGTACAATACAGACACAGTCCAGGATCACTCACAGCAGTCACTTATACACACACAGTACAATACAGATACAGTCCAGGATCACTCACAGCCATCACTTATGCACACAGTACAATACAGACACAGTCCAGGATCACTCACAGCTGTCACTTATACACAGTACAATACAGACACAGTCCAGGATCACTCACAGCCATCACTTATACACACAGTACAATACAGATACAGTCCAGGATCACTCACAGCCATCACTTATACACACAGTACAATACAGATACAGTCCAGGATCACTCACAGCAGTCACTTATACACACAGTACAATACAGATACAGTCCAGGATCACTCACAGCAGTCACTTATACACACACAGTACAATACAGATACAGTCCAGGATAACTCACAGCTGTCACCCATACACACAGTACAATACAGATACAGTCCAGAATCACTCACAGCCATCACTTATACACACAGTACAATACAGATACAGTCCAGGATCACTCACAGCAGTCACTTATACACACAGTACAATACAGATACAGTCCAGGATCACTCACAGCTGTCACCCATACACACAGTACAATACAGATACAGTCCAGAATCACTCACAGCCGCCACTTATACACAGTACAATACAGATACAGTCCAGAATCACTCACAGCCGCCACTTATACACAGTACAATACAGACACAGTCCAGGATCACTCACAGCAGTCACTTATACACACACAGTACAATACAGATACAGTCCAGGATCACTCACAGCTGTCACCCATACACACAGTACAATACAGATACAGTCCAGAATCACTCACAGCCATCACTTATACACAGTACAATACAGATACAGTCCAGGATCACTCACAGCTGTCACCCATACACACAGTACAATACAGATACAGTCCAGAATCACTCACAGCCGCCACTTATACACAGTACAATACAGATACAGTCCAGGATCACTCACAGCCGTCACTTATACACAGAAAGTAGAGTTGCTCACATATTTATTTATTCATCCCAATGTTAAGGCAGCCAGGGCCGGCTCCAGGTTTTTGTGGTCCCCGGTTGAGTCTTAGTGGGCCCCATCCACACACAGACACGCACATACACATACAGGCATACGTACATATACATATTTGAAGACAAATTCACAAAAATACATTTAAACAGACAAATATATACACAGTCATATACACTGACACACATGCAGACACAGACGCATTACAGGTGTTAATATGGAGAAGTCACAAGCAGCATCACTCACCTCCCCCGCTTGTTTCCGTCCAGCATCTCCAGGACATGTGGCTGTGTTGCATGATGGCCATCACTAACATGACTGCACACCATGCACACTGACACAGCACTGCTGTATATACATCACAGAAGGGGCTAGGGCCTACAATATATACATTACAGGAGGGGCAGGGGGCATAGACGTTACTGGGGGGGCATAGATGTTGCTGGAGTGGCAGACAGCTCTGGTGGCGTACACATTACTGGGATGGGTGGCTTAGCGCTCTGGGGTGCCGCACTGACTGCTCTGATTCATATATACACACACAGCTCTGCTTCACACACACACAGCTCTGCTTCACACACACACACACAGATCTGCTACACACACACACACAGATCTGCTACACACACAGCTCTGCTACACACAGCTCTGCTACACACACACAGCTCTGCTTCACACACACACACAGCTCTGCTTCACACACAGCTCTGCTACACACACACACAGCTCTGCTTCACACACACACACACACAGCTCTGCTTCACACACAGCTCTGCTTCACACACACACAGCTCTGCTTCACACACAGCTCTGCTTCACACACAGCTCTGCTTCACACACACACAGCTCTGCTTCACACACACACAGCTCTGCCACACACACACACAGCTCTGCTTCACACACACACAGCTCTGCTTCACACACACACAGCTCTGCTTCACACACACACAGCTCTGCTTCACACACACACAGCTCTGCTTCACACACAGCTCTGCTTCACACACACACAGCTCTGCTTCACACACACACAGCTCTGCTTCACACACAGCTCTGCTTCACACCACACATCTTTCTTCAGCTCTGCTTCACACACACACACAGCTCTGCTTCACACACAGCTCTGTTTCTCACACACACAGCTCTGCTTCACACACACACAGCTCTGCTTCACACACACACAGCTCTGCTTCACACACACACAGCTCTGCTTCTCACACACAGCTCTGCTTCACACACACACAGCTCTGCTTCACACACACACAGCTCTGCTTCACACACACAGCTCTGCTTCACACACACACAGCTCTGCTTCACACACACACAGCTCTGCTTCACACACACACAGCTCTGCTTCACACACACACAGCTCTGCTTCACACACAGCTCTGCTTCACACCACACATCTTTCTTCAGCTCTGCTTCACACACACACACAGCTCTGCTTCACACACAGCTCTGTTTCTCACACACACAGCTCTGCTTCACACACCACACATTTTTCTTCAGCTCTGCCCTTACCTGCTCTGATGCCATCCTCCTGCTGCTCTAGCTCCGGTATAGGCCGCCGTCCTCCTGCTGCTGTTCCGGTGCCGCGGCCATCCTCCTGCTCCGGTGAGTCTCCTCTCCTGGCCGCGGCGCCGGTCTTCTCATCCGCGGCCGCAGTGCCGGTCTTCTTATCCGCGGCCGCGGCGCCGGTCTTCTCATCCGCGGCCGCGGTGCCGGTCTTCTCATCCGCGGCCGCAGTGCCGGTCTTCTTATCCGCGGCCGCGGTGCCGGTCTTCTCATCCGCGGCCGCGGTGCCGGTCTTCTCATCCGCGGCCTGGGCGGCGTCCTGCTGTGACGGCCGCGGCATTGGACCCCGCAGCAGAGCAGGGAGCAGGCATACCTCTGACCCCGGAAGTACAAACTACTTCCGGGGTCAATCAGCGTCCTGCGCCCGCAGTTTGTTTTTGCGTCTTAGAGACGCAGATACAAATAAATGTAGGTGTGCACACCTCTCCCCCCCCCCCCCCCCCCCCGAAAACACAGCTGATGTATTAGACTGTCTTTACGGAGGGGGAGAGGGTGTGAAGAAAAAAAAAAAAAAAAATTGCTGACGGGTGGCAAGTATGGCCCTGGTGGTGGGGGCCCCCTTGGAAGCTCTTATGGTGGGGGCCCCGGGGCTGAAGCCCCGCCTGCCCCGCCTATAATCCGGCCCTGCATGCAGGTGTGCTTGGATGTGAACGATGGACATTTTCAACACTTGCTTTAAAACATCAGTTTCTCATGAACCAAAGCATGTACTATCCAAATTTCAATGCGATAGCTGGTCTGTTTTAGAAGTTACATCAATTTTTCCTGGTAAAGTAAATCACTGCCATGCTAGGTATGGGGAAATATCAAGCAAACGGTAAAAAGGGAGGGTAGGGAATAGGGAAACCCTGTGTCTAGGGAAGGGGGAGATGGTGGTGACCACTGATCCAACCTTCCACTTGGCTCACATGACCACCCTAGATAGGTTCCGCACCTATCCACCGAGCAGGATACCTGACCCTGGCTGACCCTGAACTGGGCCTAGCTAAGAAACGGATGGAATGAGCACTTAGTCAACCCCAATAAGCTGAAAGAAGACACAGGGAAAACAAACAGGGGGAAGGGAACAAATTCCAAAAAGATTCAGGGAGAAACTACAATGTTTCTTCAGATGAATACAAGCCGGCTGCTTGCATCCAAGTCCTCTATAGGAATACACCTCTATCACCAGCAAACACCAAAGAAAAATGTGGACATTAAGTACATAATGGGAAGTGATGATGATTAATAGCTCAAAGGTGAGGATATCCGCAGGGTCCTAAAAGGAAAGCGATTAACCCCAAGCAGAAAAGATATATAGGATACCATTTACACCCCAGCATGAAGAATAGACTGTCAGGCAGCAGTTTGTGTAGCCAAACGCTGCGACCTTCCACAGCCAGACACCACAGGACTGTCTGTCAACCATGACACACCCCTGATAATCACTCTGTATTAACCTCTGTGGTGCCTTATGGTGCCCCCCAAATAGCCCTTTTGTTGAGCAAATAGTAACTATTCATGTTTGGATTATTCGGAACATGCCAAAGTACTAGTCTGGTATTTGGCATGAATTACGAACCTAAAGCAAATCACTGGGGAACCTAAGCATTTTTCTGGGAAATCATGAAAAATGCTCGGGTTCCCCCTTGACTTGCATTAGGTTCGTTATTCATGCCGAATACTGGAACAGTACTTTGGGATTTGTTAAAAATAATCGAACCCAAATAGTTACTATTCACTCATCACTATTGATAATGAGTCCAGCATTGCCTCTGATTTTCTGCGCAGTATTTGGAGGTGTCATTTGAAATCCACAATGTTCTACAAAAACTCAGTGAAAGTCAACCTTGATGCTCCAAGGTAGAGCGAAGAGGACATCCATAAGAAGAACAAGTGCACAACATTGGTCTGTGGAGGTAAAGCAGCTCCGAACTCCAAACTTAGAGAATGTAGTCACGGTGCACGTACATCTGCTATCAGTCCTGCTGCACCCGTTCCGTTATGGGAAAAACCCAAATAATTGGTCAGTAACTTTCCACTTTTTCACGGAAGGATCCCAGTGATCATTATTGATCCATGTGTTTCCTTACACTTGGGCAACATTCAGTAGACCCTTAAGAAGGGACCGCATCCCTCTTGTTTTAATAAAAGCCTCCACTTTTTGCACTTCTGTAGGATTTCCACCCAGTTTACGGCTCACAATTTTCCCAGGCCAAAGTTTCACTACACCCTTCACTGTGCAGAAAGGGCACAAATTTGGCAACAGAGAAGAACTGGATGACAAGATCAGATATATGGAATTGGCCTTAAATGTTGATGGATCAACTGCTCCATCCTTCTCCCAGGTCTGCTTTTCTTGCATCAAAAAATGTAAGTTTGGCGACGCCCCGATGTGATGGTCTCCATGCATAGACCAAGTGTGAGACGCCACCACCAATAATGGGCACCAAAGGCTTTTTACTGCTGATCTCATGAGATGCAAAAAAGACTAAAACAAGAATAAATATATATCTCATTACTTTCCTGTAGGCAAAATGAAGAACACAGTCCTCATTGAAATCAATGGCTTGTCCATGCAATTTATGGAGGTGGTGGATCCTCCAGGCTTAGGAATGGTCTTTGTGGTAGCTCTCCACTTTATGGAGGTGCTGGGTCCACCAGGTTTAGGGATGGTCTTTGTGGTAGCTCTCCATTTTATGAAAGTGCTGGATCCTCCAGGTTTAGGAATGGTCTTTGTGGTAGCTCTTCTCTTTATGGAGGTTCTTGGTCCTCCAGATTTAGAGATGGTCTTTGTGATAGCTCTCCGCTTTATTGAGGTTCCGGATTCTCCAGGTTTAAGGATGGCCTTTGTGACAGCTCTCCGCTTTATGGAGGTGCTGGATCCTCCAGGTTTAGGGATGGTCTTTGAGGTAGCTCTCTGCTTTATGGAGGTGCTGGATCCTCCAGGTTTAGGAATTGTCTTTGTGGTAGCTCTCTGCTTTATTGAGGTTCCGGATCCTCCAGGTTTTAGGATGGTCTTTGTGGTAGCTGTCCGCTCTGACTAATTGATACTTGTTGGTTATATAAGTAGAAGTGGTAAGAGGACCTCAACTTAAGATTGCACAAAATGTTAACTGGAAGCTGGTGAGATGGAAGAATTGAGAAATCAGTGTTTTCATTGGCTTCCAGAACTGTCAGTCAATCTACATGGCTCCAGCACCCAGTATTGATATATCTCTGTACAGCTGGACTGGATGCCATGTTGTGAACCACCACACAGTGGTTTCCGGAAACTGGTGAGATTGCAAAACACAGTCACCAACTGCCATGCCGGATATATTTTGCAAGCTGGTCTGCATGTGCTCCCATACTTTACATCTGTGCCGGAGAATTCTGCTTAGTCTTGAGGAAGTCTGGGTCTCCTGAAGAGATGGGGGAACAGACATAATGATGAAGTGGTGTTCAGCGCCCTGCATGTTCAGCGTCAATGGAGTGAAAACAGGTGTATGGATGTGGAGGTATGGGACTAAGGCTGACAGCAACCAATCAGATCTTGATAATGGTCGTATATTATAGACACGAAAGCCAACCTGTTATTGGCCGCTGTGGTCAACATGGGACATCATGAACCCCAGGGAGCCAAGCAAAAATCTACTGAGCTTAACTGGTTACAGCCAAACCATTTTAGATGGTTATCTGGTCATATAGGGTTTGTCCAGCTTCAAAAATTAATTTTCTGTATTAGGCAATCCTGAGAAAATGGAAGTGGGTACCACATTCAATATGCGGAGAGAGTGGCTACAAACATTACACCTTTCTCTAGATGATTGGGCTTTTTGTGCATCATAAGGACATATTAGGAAATGTGTAGGCTGAATTAAGGGAATGGACACACACGGGGCCATATCTACAATAGGTGCAGGGGTTGCAATCGCACTTGAGCCCCAAAGCCAACTGGGCCCAAAAAGGTCTCTTTTGCATGTATGAAAAGACCAATACTATTAAAGACTTTCAAAGATTGTGTCATGATGTGACTGCAGGATAGCTAGTGGACCCTTGGCTATCCCTGTCCTCCAGATTACCACTGAGGGTGGAGATGCCAGAGTCCTGTGCCTTACTATTCTCCTGACCAGATCGAATAGGAAGGGGCCACAATGTGATGGGAATAAAGATAAAGAAAGACAGGGGAAACAAAAAACCCAGACACACTGCAAACTCACAGGAATAAACAGTAAAAGACTAAGGAGAAAAGCAAGAGCAGAAAGGCAGCAATAAAAGGACAGCAAGAGTTAACAATAGAACCGCTCACAGCAATAATGCACAACAACCACTAGTGAGTCTAGATCACAACACCTCACCAGACCAGTATAGAGAAACTATAGCTGGCATTAATTAAATAATCCAGCTAGCATATGTAGGAGGGGATCGAAGGTGACTGGCGTCCCCACAACATGTAATTAAGGAGACTAATAGACAGGGGAAAACCAAAACTCAGACACACTACAAATCCACAGGAATAAATAGTAAGACTAAAGAGGGCTTTACACGCTGCGACATCGCTAATGCGGAGTCATTGGGGTCACGGAATTCGTGACGCACATCCGGCCGCATTAGCGATGCCGTTGCATGTGACACCGATAAGCGATTTTGCACCGTTGCAAAAATGTGCAAAATCGCTAATCGGCGAGATGGGGGTTGTCACAAACCACCGGGGGGGTCACTCAGAAATCCCCCGCGCTGGCTACCAGTACGTCACAATCGGGGGGTAACAAGTGGGGGTCACCCCTCCTTTATACCTCCCGACCGATAGACAGAGCACGTGACGCGCTCTCTAGCGCCCCTCTTATAGTCAGGCCAATTATGGAATTGCCCGACAATAAGCAAGGAGGCCGCTATACTACTTATGCCGATTATTGAAGGGTCCCCGGTGAGAGTAGGGTATATATTCCCCCGACCTCCGCGGGCGGAATATATAATATCTTCCCGAATCTCACTGGCCTCCCCACAATAATCCTTGGCACAACTCGCTGCCACCAACCGCTTCACGGTAACTATTAGCCGAACACACAGACGTGGGATTCAAGATCGAGATAACAGAACAGCCCAAGATTAATTATATAATTTAATCAGCCTAAAGCACACTAGAACTACAATATATACAATAGGGAATCTACAGAATATACATATGTCAGAGTACAGTTACAATCAAAGCATGGGTTACAAACAGGCATACACAGTTCCAGCAGTTACCTTGTTGCGTCTGGCCACAGGGGGGCGCTGTACCCAGGTTTCTAGGATCCTTCCCACAGATGTTTCCTACACGTGCCCCCAGCGAGAAGAACCCTGGAAAATGGCCGAAGTAGGGTTATCAACCTGGGCAGATCCAGGTCCCCTCCTACCTTAGTGACCTCACAGGGAGCACTGCTCCACCCCTGGCTTGAGTTATGGACAATATCCCAACATGGAATATGGGCCATAACTTTGCCTGGGAGCGTCGTAGGCGGACGCCAACGCTCTCATTGTGACAGTTATGAATTTAGCTACAGAACGAGGGGACTCATGACCTGTCTGCCAGTTCCCCATTGGCTGATATCACGCCTGGGGCATTTCCCAATGTCCTGCTCCCATAAAAAGGGTGTGCCGGCATCGTCCGCATGCGGAGACACCATTTTTATGGTTGCCATATTTATCGGAAATATGGCTTGCGAGATATGAACCATTTTTTACTGGAGTCGTTCTGTCTAGCTAGTTCCATAGCCTTGCTAATGAGATACAACTCTTGTTACAGGGTGACGGCAGGGAGTCATCCTGTGTCCTTTGTTCCCACATCACCTAATTTCCATATCACAGGACATGGCCATGGAGGTGTAACACCTTCACAGATGCTGGACATTGAGAACAAGAAGGGAGGGGGCACTGCCAGGGAGTGATGAGAGATTATGACTGGAGTCATAATTCATCTTCATATCCCGGGATTTGCCTCACACCTCCCCCCTTTTGAGGGCGCTAGGGGGCAGCACACTCCGGTGTTCCCCCGTGCGCCCGTCCGCGACCTCTCCTTGTCGGGACAGCCCGTCTGCGTTACCGTGGTCACGGCCCCTTTTGTGGCGAATGGTGAAGTTGTATTGCTGGAGCGCAAGGCTCCATCGCAACAATCGCCCATTCGTCCCAGAGACGGTGTGCAACCAGCTGAGGGGATTGTGGTCCGTCTCCACGATGAAGTGGCGCCCGTATAGATAGGGTTGCAGACGCTGCAGGGCCCACACTATGGCCAGGCACTCCTTCTCCATCGTGGAATAGGCAACTTCCCTTGGTAACAGCTTCCTGCTCAGGTACAAGACTGGGTGCTCTTGGCTCGCAGAGTCCACCTGGCTGAGCACCGCACCGAGGCCGAAGTCACTGGCGTCGGTCTGTACTACAAACGGCCGCGTGAAGTCGGCTGCCTGTAGCACGGGCGGGCTGGACAGGGCGTCCTTTAGGGCCCGGAAGGCTGTCTCGCAGTCCATTGTCCAATCGACTGCAGAGGGCAGCTTCTTCTTGGTGAGGTCCGTCAAGGGCTTTGCCAGGCTACTATAGCATGGAACAAACCTCCTATAGTACCCAGCGGTCCCCAAGAAGGACATCACCTGCTTCTTGGTCCTGGGGGTGGGCCAGGATGCGATGGCCTCCACTTTCTCAGGCTCGGGCTTCAGTGTTCTCCCACCTACCCGGTGACCGAGGTACTGGACCTCGCTCATGGCCAGCTGACACTTTCCCGGCTTGATGGTCAAACCTGCCCGGTGGATCCGCCTGAGCACCTGTGCTAGATGCTCTAGGTGGTCCTCCCAGGTGGGACTGAAGACGGCAATGTCATCCAGGTACGCGGCCGCGTACCCTTCAAGTCCCTTGAGCAGGGTGTTGACCATCCGCTGGAAAGTGGCAGGGGCATTCCTCATCCCGAATGGCATCACCGTGGACTCGTACAGTCCAAATGGGGTAATAAAGGCAGAGCGTTTCCTGGCCTTGCGAGTCAGGGGGATCTGCCAATATCCCCGGCTCAGATCCATGATGGTCAGGTACTGAGCCCCGGCCAACTGATCGAGCAGGTCATCGATGCGTGGCATTGGGTACGCATCGGCGACCGTGACCGCATTGAGCCCCCTGTAGTCCACGCAGAACCGAGTGGTTCGGTCCTTCTTAGGGACGAGGACTACAGGCGAGGCCCAAGCGCTGTTGGATGCCTGGATCACCCCCAGCTTCAGCATCTCGTCAATCTCCTGGCGCATGTGTTGCTGCACCTCCAGGGAGACCCGATATGCTGAACGCCGGATCGGGGGATGATCCCCAGTGTCCACGTGATGGACAGCCAAGTCAGTCCTTCCGGGCTGGTTGGTAAACAACCCCCGGAAGGGGAGGAGGGTGGCCCACAGCTGGGACCGTTGGTCCTCCAAGAGCTGGTGGCCAACCTCCACATCCTCAATGGATCCGCCTGCCCTAACCTGGGCTAGCATATCCAAGAGGGTTTCCGCTTCTCCCTCCTCGGGCAGGTTGCACACAGGGAGCGCACATGCTCCCGCTCATGATGTGCCTTCATCATGTTCACATGGAAGGGCTTCCGCCTTCCACGGGCAGGGTCCAGGGTGACCAGGTACGTTACAGGGTTGAGCTGCTGGTACACGAGGTATGGGCCTTCCCAGGCTGCCTGAAGCTTGTCCTGTGGTACGGGGACCAGTACCCACACCTTTTGACCCACTTGGTAGGTCCTCTCACAAGCGTTCTGGTCGTACCAACGCTTCTGATCGGCCTGGGCTTGAGCCATATTGTCGTGTACCAGTTGCGTCAAGGCCTGCATTTTGTCCCGGAAGCGCATGACATACTCGATAACCGACACTCCAGGGGTGGCCAAATCCCCTTCCCAAGCCTCTTTCACCAGAGCCAGGGGGCCCCGCACACGTCGCCCGTACAGGAGCTCAAACGGTGAGAATCCTGTTGAGGCCTGTGGAACCTCCCGGTAAGCAAATAACAGGTGTGGGAGATACCGCTCCCAGTCACGCCCATGGGAGTCGACCAACATCTTAAGCATCTGCTTTAAGGTGCCATTGAACCGCTCGCACAGGCCATTAGTCTGTGGATGGTACGGGCTGGCCACCAGATGTCGCACCTGGACCTGCTTACAGAGGGCCTCCATCAGCTGGGACATGAATTGGGTCCCCCGGTCAGTGAGCATTTCCTGGGGAAAACCCACTCGGGAGAAAATCTCCAGCAATGCGGTGGCCACCTTGTCAGCCCGAATGGACGACAAGGCCACTGCTTCTGGGTACCGGGTGGCATAGTCCACTACCGTCAGTATGAAGCGTTTCCCGGAGCTGCTGGGGATGGCCAGCGGGCCGACCAGATCCACAGCCACCCTCCTGAAAGGCTCATCGATGATTGGCAGAGATACCAGTGGGGCTTTGGGGCGTGGCCCCGCCTTCCCCACTCTCTGACAGGTTTCACACGAACGGCAGTAGGCAGCCACATCGGCCCCCATTTTTGGCCAGTAGAAATGCTGGTTTAACCTGGCCTTGGTCTTAGCGATCCCTAGGTGTCCGGCCATCGGAATCTCATGTGCGATCCGCAACAACTCCGTCCGGAACGGATAGGGTACCACCAACTGTCGGTCCCTGGGCCACGCCTCCGGTGAACCCTGCTGGACCGTGGCCCGGTACAGCCGTCCTTGGTCCCAGACCACTCGCTCCGGGTCCGAGTCCGAGGGAGGCTGTGCCGCCTGCTCCTTAAGAGCTTTCAGGCTGTCGTCAGCTTCTAACGCTGCCTGAAACCCCTGACTAGATGTGGCCAGAATCGACGAGACTGTCACATCTTCAGTCAGTACCCCGGGACCTGTGTCCTGGCCTCCACCTGACTCGGCTGCCACTTGGTCAGAAGGGGAAGAGCTATCGGACCTCCGGGAGGCCCCTTGGCTTCCAGCACTCCCACTGCGGGTGACAGCGGCCACAGCCGCTGCGACCGTGGGTCGTGCCTGCTCCTCCTCCGTTCCTGACCAAGTCGCCGGTTCAGGCAGACCGACCTGGCTTCCTGACACCCCGGTTGTGGGGGAACCATGCACCGAGATCTTACCTGGGAGCACTTCCGCTCCTGGACCGGCCCCAATCTCACCTGCCTGTTCCCCTCCTGCAGCAACGGAACCCCGCTGTGAAATCTCTGGGGACCCCACATTTGCTGTGGTAGCCCCCACCCCACACACTGGTCCTCCCCCTGCAGCACCCTGCTCTCTGCTTATCCCTGCAGAGGGCAACAGATCCCAGCTCACAGGCTGGTTACTTGTAGAGGCATTGTCACACCTTTCTCTGACCCCCTCCCCTGTCACAGCTGCAGCTGTGTGTGTGTCTATGGTGTCTGTGCAAGCAGAAATATCAGAGTTCACTCCCTCCTCCCTTACATCATTCATAGATAACACATTAACATTGTCCGGAGGCATGTCAGTACTGGCTGAAGGTTCAGCCCTTGGTTGGGGCCCAAACTGGGAGGTTATCTGCCCCAAATCTGTCCCAAGTAGCACGTTTGCAGGGATCCGATCAGTTACCCCCACCTCCCTCACCCCCCGCCCTGCGCCCCAGTCCACATAAATGTCAGCAACAGGCAGCGCCGGGTCAGTGCCTCCAATCCCGGAGACAGCGAGGGTTTTTCCAGGGATCAAGTCTTGGGGGGACACCATCTCAGGCCGCACCAGAGTCACCTCCGAGGCGCTGTCTCGCAGTCCTATGGTCACCGACCGGCCGACGGTGACAGGTTGGAAGCTGTCCAGGGACCTACCACCACCCCCACCCACACAATACACCTTGGGCGGCCCTTGGGACGGGGACGGAGCCGGGGCCTTGGGACGCTGAGGGCACATGGCCTTGAAGTGTCCAGGTAGGTTGCACTGGTGGCACCGTCTTGGTTCTGCCACGGGCCTGGAGAGGGGAGTTGAGGGGGACACCCCCTGCAGTCTAGGGGCAGGTGGGGCAGTCGCAGAATTCATCTTACCCCCTCTCCAGGTGCTGCTGGTGGCCGCTCTCCTGGCCTCAGGGGCCCGGTTGTTGGTGTAGTCATCGGCAAGGGCAGCCGTAGCCGTGGACCCCTTTGGCTTCTGGTCTCGGATGAACTGGCGGAGATCCTCAGGGCAGTTCCACAAGAGTTGCTCCGTGATGAACAAGTCCAGGATCTCCGGTCCGGTGGAAAGCTGCAGGCCTTGGGTCCAGTGGTCGGCAGCTCGGGCAAGTGCCCGCCGGTGGTCAGCCCAGGAGTCCTTTGGTCCCTTCTGTAGGCTCCGGAACTTCTTGCGGTAGGACTCTGGAGTGAGGTTGTACTGTTGGATCAGGGCCCGCTTGATGGTGTCGTAGCCCTGATCTGCCTCAGCAGGCAAGTCCCCAAGGATATCTAGGGCCTTACCCCTTAAACGGGGGGTCAGGTATTTGGCCCACTGGTCCTTGTCCAGATGGTGCTGCAGGCAAGTCCGTTCAAAAGCAGTCAAGAAAGAGTCCAAGTCTCCATCCTTCTCCAGCACTGGGAAGTCCTCAACACGGACCTTTGGAAGTTTGGTGTCTCGAAGGTCACATGTGGCTGATGAGGGCCGGAGCTGAGCTAGCTGCAGCTGGTAGTCACGGTCTGCCTGTCGCTCTCGCTCTTCACGCGCTGCCTGCCGCTCTCGCTCCGCAGCCTCACGCTCTGCGTGCCGCTCTGCCCTGCGCTCTGCCAGGAGTTCCTTGTAGCCCTTCTGGTCTCCAGCCTGGAGAAGGGCCATAGCCATTTGAAGAAGGCTATCCGAGCCTCCCAGGCTCGGTGGAATGGCACGTGGTGATCTGCGGCACGCTGCGGAGCCTGGTGATTCACTGTCCCTTTCAGAGCGGAGGGCTGGCATCTGGCTCGTTGAGGAACCTTGGGTGAGCTCCTCCTCATCTTGTCCAGCAGTGCCAGGTTGCGCAATGTCCTCGGCAGAACGGTTTTCTGGCGTCGAGCTCCTGGAGGACTCGTGGGCAACCTCCTCATTGCTGTCCACAGCACCGTCCTCCCTCTCTTCGGCTCCTGCTTTAGCATTGGCCAGTTGCCTAGCTCTGCTCCTGGTGCCATCAGCCATTCTTGCAGACTTTTGGTCACTGACACAGAACTGACACCTGATGCCTCCACACACCTTACAGTATCTGCACTCTGACACTCTAGTGTTGAGCTAGTCTGAAGACCCCAGCAGCCACAGCTGCTGCAGGCAGTCTTTAGTGTCTGGGAGTATGGGTCTCACACTCACACACACTATTATCTCGATCCCACCGCTATGCCACCAATATGTCACAAACCACCGGGGGGGTCACTCAGAAATCCCCCGCGCTGGCTACCAGTACGTCACAATCGGGGGGTAACAAGTGGGGGTCACCCCTCCTTTATACCTCCCGACCGATAGACAGAGCACGTGACGCGCTCTCTAGCGCCCCTCTTATAGTCAGGCCAATTATGGAATTGCCCGACAATAAGCAAGGAGGCCGCTATACTACTTATGCCGATTATTGAAGGGTCCCCGGTGAGAGTAGGGTATATATTCCCCCGACCTCCGCGGGCGGAATATATAATATCTTCCCGAATCTCACTGGCCTCCCCACAATAATCCTTGGCACAACTCGCTGCCACCAACCGCTTCACGGTAACTATTAGCCGAACACACAGACGTGGGATTCAAGATCGAGATAACAGAACAGCCCAAGATTAATTATATAATTTAATCAGCCTAAAGCACACTAGAACTACAATATATACAATAGGGAATCTACAGAATATACATATGTCAGAGTACAGTTACAATCAAAGCATGGGTTACAAACAGGCATACACAGTTCCAGCAGTTACCTTGTTGCGTCTGGCCACAGGGGGGCGCTGTACCCAGGTTTCTAGGATCCTTCCCACAGATGTTTCCTACACGTGCCCCCAGCGAGAAGAACCCTGGAAAATGGCCGAAGTAGGGTTATCAACCTGGGCAGATCCAGGTCCCCTCCTACCTTAGTGACCTCACAGGGAGCACTGCTCCACCCCTGGCTTGAGTTATGGACAATATCCCAACATGGAATATGGGCCATAACTTTGCCTGGGAGCGTCGTAGGCGGACGCCAACGCTCTCATTGTGACAGTTATGAATTTAGCTACAGAACGAGGGGACTCATGACCTGTCTGCCAGTTCCCCATTGGCTGATATCACGCCTGGGGCATTTCCCAATGTCCTGCTCCCATAAAAAGGGTGTGCCGGCATCGTCCGCATGCGGAGACACCATTTTTATGGTTGCCATATTTATCGGAAATATGGCTTGCGAGATATGAACCATTTTTTACTGGAGTCGTTCTGTCTAGCTAGTTCCATAGCCTTGCTAATGAGATACAACTCTTGTTACAGGGTGACGGCAGGGAGTCATCCTGTGTCCTTTGTTCCCACATCACCTAATTTCCATATCACAGGACATGGCCATGGAGGTGTAACACCTTCACAGATGCTGGACATTGAGAACAAGAAGGGAGGGGGCACTGCCAGGGAGTGATGAGAGATTATGACTGGAGTCATAATTCATCTTCATATCCCGGGATTTGCCTCACAGGGGTCCATTTTTAAAAATCGTTACTGCAGCAGTAACGAAGTTGTTCCTCGTTCCTGCGGCAGCACACATCGCTGCGTGTGACGCCGCAGGAACGAGGAAGCTCCCCTTACCTGCCTCCGGCCGCTATGCGGAAGAAAGGAGGTGGGCGGGATGTTATGTCCCGCTCATCTCCGCCCCTCCGCTACTATTGGGCGGCGGTTCAGTGACGCTTCAGTGACGTCGCTGTGACGCCGCACGGACCGCCCCCTTAGAAAGGAGGCGGTTCGCCGGTCACAACGACGTCGCCGGACAGGTAAGTATGTGTGACGGCTCTGGGCAATATTGTGCGGCACGGGCAGCGATTTGCCCGTGTCGCGCAACAGATGGGGGCGGGTGCCCACACTAGCGATATCGGGACCGATATCACAGTGTGTAAAGTAGCCTTAAGGTGAAAAGCAAGGGCAGGAAGGCAGCAACAAAAAGACAACAAGGGTTAACACCACAACTACTCACAGCAATAATACACAACAACCTCCAGTGAGTCTAGATCACAACACCTCATCAGACCAGTATAGAAAAGCTATAGCTGGCATTAATTAAATAATCCAGCCAGCATATGTTGCAGGGGAACGAATATGACCAGCTTCCTCATGGTATGTAATCAAAGAGACTAACAAGCTGCCAGGCAAAGATTAAAGGCCACTTTACACGCAACAACATTGCTAACGAGATGTCGTTGGGGTCACGAAATTCGTGACGCACATCCGGCCTCGTTAGCGACATTGTTGCGTGTGAAACGCAAAAGCAACCGTTAACGATCATAAATACTCACCATATCGTTGATCATTGACACGTCGTTCTAATCTCAAATATCGTTGCTGCTGCAGGTACGATATTGTTCGTCGTTCCCGTGACAGCACACATCGCTATGTGTGACACCGCAGGAACAATGAACAACATCGTACCTGCGGCTGCCGCCAATGAGGGAGGAAGGAGGTGGGTGGTATGTTACGGCCACTCATCTCCGCCCCTCTGCTCCTATTGGGCGGCCACTGTGACGCCGCACGAACCGCCCCTTAGAAAGGAGGCGGTTCGCCGGCCACACCGACATTGCTAGGCAGGTAAGTAGTGTGACGGGGACTAACGATGTTGTGCGCCACGGGCAGCGAATTGCCCGTGACGCACAACCGACGGGGGCGGGTGCTTTCACCAGTGACATCACTAGCGATGTCGCTGTGTGTAAAGTGGCCTTTACTCTTGCTAGCCTGCCTAAGTCTGTGGGTCGACACCTGTGTCTCCCTGTGCTGATCACAGACATCAGAGAAGTCAGCAGGCAGAGTGCCAGAATCTGCAATTTCCACAGATCCTGACACCGCCATGACAGATACCCTGTTGATCCTTTTGCATTTGGGTCCATGAACTTCAAGTTACGCAAATGAGTGACTGCTTTAACTCTTTATGACCACAGTCTTTCGGCTATAGAGAAGGAGCCATCAGTGCCCTGGTCTTCTGTCGGTAGGGACCTGATCTATTATTTTAGACTTGAATACCCCACAATTTTAACTAATCTTCCAGTATGGGGTGCTATTTCCCTTTTGAGACGTCCCCCGCCTGTCTTGTTTTACCCATTCCCTGGCCTCCATGTAATAATACATTACAAATATGAGCCAGATCTGTATCCATCAGCTCTTATCTGAAAGTGGCTGTCTGTGATGATACAACCATTTCATACACTGGTTTCGGCCCAATTTATTGGTAGCAAAGGCTAACAAATCCTGATTTCTTCGCACTCAGCATCACTAAAGCAGCCAAAGCTTAGAACTTTGTTTGCTTCTTCTCTCTTTCCATCACTGGCAGAACATGCTTGTCCTGGCAGACACCTCGAAAGGGAACGTGACCGTCCATGTGAAGGCAGCTACTTAATAAAACCACCACTATTCATGTATTTTATGAGCGTGATCGGCCGGAGAAATCAAATATGCTTGCAATTACATCTTGTGAGTCTGACAGCTTTTTACCGAGACACTCCGACCAGAAATGGCTATTAATATCCAGGAGCCTTCAATATTACTTTATGTCCACAAACCCGAGACCACGCTGATCGCTGTCATTTTGCTTTTTTTCCGAAATAAAGAGCTTAGAAAAACACGGCTAAGGTGTGGACTATAGGGAAATGGGGATATTTTAAGCTTAAAAAAAATAATTTGGGGTAAAGACGGGTTATTGGTGCGGACGAGACAATGGAGAATGACACCTTTAGTTCTATTAGACTGCACTCAGAAGCCATCAATCGTATTATTGTCGTGTGAAGTGAAATGTGTATTATGTCCTATGTATTGTGAAGGTAATGTAATATGTACAAAATAAAGAATGTTGGCTCGTCCATTAAATATAAACTATAAAAACCTATTTTTATAGTTAAAATCTCCAGCATCACATGGTATGTACCATTTCTGACATGTTTCTGGAGAACAAATGCCCTTAGTCAAAGTAGGTTTGCTGTCATTAGGGCAAGAAATGATTAAAATTGGGATTAGCCCATAGTGGGAGAGGTTAGTATGTAGGGAAAGAGACAGTTTCCTTCTAGAAAGTCAGTTAGGGCCCAGCATGTGACTAGCAGACCTAATAGGACGCTAGACAGTACGAGCAGTATGAATAGAAAGGTAGTCAGAAAAGCCGGGACAATAAGCCAGGAGGTAACGTCTAAGGTTCAGGGAGCAAAAAAAAGGATGTGGTTAGGAAGAGGTTCAAGGTCAGAAGCCAGGAGGTAACGTACAAGGTTCAGGGAGCAAAAAGGGATGTGGTCAGGAAGAGGTCCGAGGCCAGAAGCCAGGAGGTAACGTATAAGGTTCAAGGAGCAAAAAAGGATGTGGTCAGGAAGAGGTCCGAAGTCAGATGCCAGAAGGTAATGTATAAGGTTCAAGGAGCAGAAAGAAAAGTAGTCAGGAAGAGGTCCGAGGTCAGAAGCCGGGAGGTAACGTATAAGGTTCAGAGAGCAGACAGAAACGTGGTCAGGAAGAGGTCCGAGGTCAGAAGCCAAGATCAGAACACTTATGTGACGTCCTGGGCAAGCCAGGGGTCACAGGTCACAACATCACACGCACCCCACATTCCCTGCAGGAACACCAAGCTAACCTAAAATCCTTGTTGCCTTCCTCCAGGGGCTGATGTCCACACCAGGGGGTGGGCCAGGCGGTTGGCTCCGCCCATCGAGGAGTTCACAGCCCTGGAGGCGGGAGAACCAGGCAGTCAAGTTAGGGAAGTAAAAGGAGAAGGAGGTGAAGTAGTAGTGGAGCTAAGGAGAAAAGCTGAAGTGACAGAAAAGAGAGTAGTAAAGCCTGAAGTTGGTCCGAGTGTGTGCCCCGGACTGTGACAGCAAGGTCAGCAGATGGCGGTGATAGTCTGCAGGGGGACTGTTTGGAGGTTGCTGGAAGGACCGCGGACGGGTGGTGACCCGGCGGTACTGGAGCAGTATACGAAGAAAAGTCAGCACCAGGGCAGGGGCCTTTCGGATCCCGGCAAGGCTAGGAGTCGCCATAATTTGCTAAATCCGTCAGTGAAGGGGACCTCTGTCTCCTAACAACCAAGTCCCGATTGAAGGCAACAGCCCGACCGTGAAGGGGAGACACCGCCACCGCCAGGGCACCAGTTTCCCAGGGCCAGCGCCCAGAGATATGTTTTTTTTGTACTGTATGTCCTGATGAAGGGAGCAGAGCTCCTGAAACGCGTAGACAACAAGCTACAATAAAGGAACATTGACCATCTCTTTGTCCTCCTTCCTGATGTACAGCGTGGCATAAAACCCCTTCTCTATTGTTCTCTGTTATCAACCACGGGGGCTGCAGCAGACTTCATCTCTACAAAATAAGCTTTTATAGTAGTTGTGACTGTCACAACTACTGAAGGTGAGTGCATTCCCTTTAATTTTTTCCCGGATATATACCGGGTAAGACCCTATTGCGCTTTTTCTTTCCACAGTTTATTTCGCTAACAACCAAGTCCCGATTGAAGGCAACAGCCCGACCGTGAAGGGGAGACACCGCCACCGCCAGGGCACCAGTTTCCCAGGGCCAGCGCCTGCGGGCAAAGTAGGGCTCCTTCGGCCCAGATTGAAGCCGAGGAGTGGGTAACCGGTGGGGACCCATCGCTACCAAGAGACTTTACATAGGTGCAGGGAAGAGACCGTCACCGCTAACTGCAGGGAACCGCAGCACCGTAACCGTCCGAGGGACCCGTCCAACCAGCCGTTTGTTTACCGAGAACTGTGTCGTGTTTACTGGCTGAGTGAGTACCTCCGTGCCCCTGCGCCCCTGCACCTCCACAGGCCCCATACCCACCTGTCCACCATACCAACCCCATCACTGGGCCCCGGGATCACTAAAACCCCTACCCACGGAGGGGCAAATCAACAACTGGCTGCTCCGTACCATCACTCCCGGGCTCCCCAGACAGAGCAGCGGTGGTGTCCACTTAATCACCACAACCGTGGGTGGCGTCACGGACAATAGACTATCCCAAAACCCAATCCCCTTTCACTCACGGGCGAGGAGCGCCGCTCGAGTCCCCGGGATCCGGCCCATCGCTCGAGCCACCGAGCAGCAGCAGCAGGCCGCAGCAGCCGCAGCGGCAGCCGGACCCGAGCAGTGGGAGAGCGCAGCGTCCCCTCCTCCGCCCGCGACAACTTGGCGTCACGAACAGGATCTTACCGCTCTGCCGTTGGGTAGAGGTGCGCCTTGTGACCGCCGGAGGTATCCGGCCGGAAAAATTCAGAAGTCGCCATCTTTGGCGCGAAAAGTTTCCGCTCGAGCGTCTTCTCGAGTAGTAGAGGCGCGAAGGCCAAAACCCCGCCCCGATAGAGGAGGGGCCAGAAAGAGGCTAGAGGGGACGAAATGGCGACTGGTCGCATGTAGCCGCGGCTATAAAAGCAGGGACGCCAGGACCCTGCGGCCATTGACTGGTTCCTGGAAGAGGCCGCTGCTAAAGATGCTGAGTCCGACCAGCAACACCGTGGTCCCCGCGCCTGGCACTGCAGCGCGGGTGGAAGTCCGGACCGTCCAGCTAAGCAGCCGTCTGCAGGTTCGCATGCAGCTCCTCCTGGAGGAGTGGGAGGCCGACATGGCGGGAGTGGTGGCGGCCATACGGAGACGCGAGGTGGAGGGAGTCTTGGAAGGGAGGGTAAGTGACCCACGCCCCTGTACCCCTAGTGGGTCGGTCATCGCGGCTGAGGGACCCGGTCCATACCCGCTCGCCCTGCTACCTCCCCCGCTACCCGTGTTGGCTGCTGCTGCCCCGCCACTAGGCCCGCTACCACCACCACCGGTAGCGGTACCCTGCCAATCTGCCCCGGCGGATCGACCTGCAGCCGAAGCCCGTGACCACCTTGATCCGCTTCCATGGAGGAAGCTGAAGGCTGAGGCAGTCAGCAAAGATGCACCGGAGGCACGGCGGGGATGCAGCTGCCAGGAGGCAGAGCAGGCCATGTCACAGCGGGGTCCCTCATTACTGAAGGTGCCGGTCGTAGCCGACACGGAGGGACTCTGGCTGGGTCCGTCCCCCGCACACGCTGAACCGGAGCAAACAGAAAGTGCTCCTGGCTGGGAGCGGCGGCAACAGCAGCTGCGCAGGGAGATCGATGCCCGAGAGGGGTGTAGAGCGGATGTGCATGCCCGCATGTATATAGAAGAAGATCGCCTGCAGCAAGCTACCATTGGGGTCCAGAGTGGTGCACCGTGTGAAGGTGGCACTAGAGCCGCACGAGTGAGAATGGACTGTTGAGCCGCAAACGGCAGCGGAGCACCGTTGCACCGTCCCCGTAGGGACCACCGGTCTGTGTGTTTACAAGTTGAAAGTTTTTGAAAATGAAGAATTGATTACCGAAAAGTCATCTGATCCTCCTGTGATTGAAACCGGCCGTTGCCGGCACCGTTGTCCCCGTGGGGACCGTTTGAAAAGATTGCATAGAGAACTTCCTATGGACAAGCTCGTGAACTTGCAGGGCAACCACAGACGCTAGTGGCTTGTAAATAAGTTGTGTTACCGTAACCGTTTCCGCAATTTCCGCCTCCGGAGAGGCAGGTTGGAGGGAGGGCCCACAGCAGAGCAGGCTGTGGCCCAGCCACCACAGGAACCGGTGGCTACCCTCTGGAGGGGAAGGACAGATCCCGCTCGGGTGACTTGTGCTGGACTGGGGTCAAGGGGTGCTGCCTGGGTTTTAGGGGCAGCATCAGGGCCAGGTTACTTGGGTGGGAGAGAGCGGAGACCATAACCGTTAACCGTTTAATGTTTGCAACGTTTAAGAACCGAACCTCCCGATGTGGGATGATGCCATAAATTGTATATATGTTACCGTTTTCCCTATCTTTTCAGAAAAACAAAAGGAAAATAAAACCGGTGTTGGACGGGCAGCCCGAGGACGGTCTGCGTTTTGCTAAGGGGGAATGTGACGCCCTGGGCAAGCCAGGGGTCACAGGTCACAACATCACACACACCCCACATTCCCTGCAGGAACACCAAGCTAACCTAAAATCCTTGTTGCCTTCCTCCAGGGGCTGATGTCCACACCAGGGGGTGGGCCAGGCAGTTGGCTCCGCCCATCGAGGAGTTCACAGCCCTGGAGGCGGGAGAACCAGGCAGTCAAGTTAGGGAAGTAAAAGGAGAAGGAGGTGAAGTAGTAGTGGAGCTAAGGAGAAAAGCTGAAGTGACAGAAAAGAGAGTAGTAAAGCCTGAAGTTGGTCCGAGTGTGTGCCCCGGACTGTGACAGCAAGGTCAGCAGACGGCGGTGATAGTCTGCAGGGGAACTGTTTGGAGGTTGCTGGAAGGACCGCGGACGGGTGGTGACCCGGCGGTACTGGAGCAGTATACGAAGAACAGTCAGCACCAGGGCAGGGGCCTTTCGGATCCCGGCAAGGCTAGGAGTCGCCATAATTTGCTAAATCCGTCAGTGAAGGGGACCTCTGTCTCCTAACAACCAAGTCCCGATTGAAGGCAACAGCCCGACCGTGAAGGGGAGACACCGCCACCGCCAGGGCACCAGTTTCCCAGGGCCAGCGCCTGCGGGCAAAGTAGGGCTCCTTCGGCCCAGATTGAAGCCGAGGAGTGGGTAACCGGTGGGGACCCATCGCTACCAAGAGACTTTACATAGGTGCAGGGAAGAGACCGTCACCGCTAACTGCAGGGAACCGCAGCACCGTAACCGTCCGAGGGACCCGTCCAACCAGCCGTTTGTTTACCGAGAACTGTGTCGTGTTTACTGGCTGAGTGAGTACCTCCGTGCCGTGCGGCACAGCGCTGCCCCCTGCGCCCCTGCACCTCCACAGGCCCCATACCCGCCTGTCCACCATACCAACCCCATCACTGGGCCCTGGGATCACCAAAACCCCTACCCACGGAGGGGCAAATCAACAACTGGCTGCTCCGTACCATCACTCCCGGGCTCCCCAGACAGAGCAGCGGTGGTGTCCACTTAATCACCACAACCGTGGGTGGCGTCACGGACAATAGACTATCCCAAAACCCAATCCCCTTTCACTCACGGGCGAGTAGCGCCGCTCGAGTCCCCGGGATCCGGCCCATCGCTCGAGCCACCGAGCAGCAGCAGGCCGCAGCAGCCGCGGCAGCCGGACCCGAGCAGTGGGAGAGCGCGGCTTCCCCTCCTCCGCCCGCGACACTTACACCAGACAGGAACCAAGAGCAGACTGAGCAAACAGTAAGTACGACTGGCAAAGTTCAGACAGAGCAAGCCCAGCAAAGAAACAGAGCAATCACCAGGAACGAGGTGCATCTGTGAAGGCACTTCCCAAACCCAGAGTGGACCCTAGTGCTGAAAGGCAACCTGTCAGGAAGTGCACAAGACACAGCAGAGAATTTTCAAATGCAAAATTCTCCGCACAGCGGAGCCATGACAAATGCTTTTCAAATGCAAAAATGCTCAGCACAGCAAAACCATGATGCCTATAGTATGAATGGTCATCAAGGCTGCATGCAGTGGGTGACCTGTGGCAGACAAGAGAGAGGAGACTGGAACAAGGATAGCATGATTCGAAGTGACTGACTGAGATTCAGAGTAAGGGACTGTGTCAGATCCAAGGGTTAACCTTATAATCGGAGTGACCTAATTAGAAGGGTCCAGATACAAGGACTTACAGCTTCTAAAGGTAACAGGCAAAAATGGAAAAGCACACGAGACAATAGACTATCCTGGGTGAGAGTTCCCAAAACGTCTGAAAGCTTAAAGCTCGCATCCCACCATATTGGCAAAACCCCCCTCCTCTATGAGAAGAAACAAATGCAAAACCCTAGGGAAAGTAGAATGGTTTCCACAGACTTCACCATAAAGCTAAGCCATTTCTAAATAAGTCGTCATCCGGTCCTGGCCAGCCAAAAACATCGGCCTCATGTGGCCTACACGTGTGTACCACCTCTACAACATCAACACCCACATATATCTTTCATGTAGTCTGCCGGGGGTAAGGGAACTGCTCCTCACCCACAACTATCACTCGGCGTCACATTACACTTCCAAGTTTTGCAAATTTTCTATTACTGACCCGTGTGTATGAAAGGTGTCCCATTCCAGAACCTGCATGTAAAGTAACCTCACCTGCAGTGCACGCACCTTTCCAGGGTAGTTCCACTCCTAGTTCCTCAGAGGCAACAATGGAGGGAACAAATGTGGAACAATTATTGAAAAATTTTCCTCAATGTAAAATTACACAAGGACTTTAAATAGCCACCATCTGCAACACATAATATCATCAAAAGGTTCAGAGATTTTGTAGAAATCCATGTGCGTAAGTGACAAGGCCGATAGCCAATATGGGACACTCATGATCTACCAGCACTGCGTTACATTTAGGCAAATCATTGTATAGGCTCAGGAATACTTCCAGAAATCAATGACCGCCATGCAATCCACAAATGCAAGGGAAAACTCTGTCATGGAAAGAAGAAGCCATATATCATCACAATCCAGAAACGCTGCTGTCTTCTCTGGGCCAAAGCTCATCTATAATGGACTGAGGTGAAGCAGAAAACTGTTCTTTGGTCAGATTGATCAAAATGTGAAATTCTGTCTATAAACCATGAACACCATGTCCTGTAGACTCAGGGGGATGGAGACCATGCAGCTTGTTATCGAGGAGAGGAACCATCCAGCTTGTTATCAAGGTGAGGGACCATCCAGCTTGTTATCGAGGAGAGGGACCATCCAGCTTGTTATCAAGAAGAGATACCATACAGCTTGTTAATGAGGAGAGGGACATTCAGCTTTTTATTGAGGAGAGGGACCACCCAGCTTGTTATCAAGAAGAGAGACCATCCACCTTCTTATTGAGGAGAGGGACCATCCAGCTTTATATTGAGTAGAGGGACCCCACAGCTTGTTATCGAGGAGAGGGGCCATCGAGCTTGGTATCAAGGAGAGTGAAAATCTAGCTTGTTATCGATGAGAGGGACCATCCAGCTTGTTATCGAGGAGAGGGACCATCCAGCTTGTTATTAGCACACAGTTCTGCATCTATGATGGCATGGGGGGGCATTAGTGTCTATGGCAGGGGCAGGTTACACATGAGAGGTGCCATCAGTGCTGAACATCATTTAGAGGTGTCTGAACATCTGCTCCATCCAGAAAATGTCTATTGCAGTAAGATGCATACTGCATTCAGAGTTTTGGTGATGAAGCGGCCGCCTGCAATCCAAACCGTTCACCAATATGAAACATTTAGTACATGATAAAACAAAAAATTAGGTAAAAGCCCCGAACTGTAGAGCAGCAAGAAGTCAACATCAGTTAAGAAGGGGACATCATTCCTTTCCCAAAACTTCAACAATTAGTCTCTTCACTTCTCCACACAATGGCGGGTACGGTCTGGTCACAACTATTCTGAGATGTGTCGTTAACATTGATTTCTAACAAATTTATTTCTCCAAATGAAATGGCAAAATATCCAACGTTCAATTTCTGATCTGTGTCCTTTGGTCCTTGCATTTCCTTATATTTTACACAGCAGACCAATATTTTTTGGAAATGGGGTTGTAATAGATTAATAGATTGAAATAATCAATAAATAAAACGTCAGACAGATACAAAGGTAGATTGATAGACACTGTAGGGGTCATGTATTTTTTTTT
Organism: Anomaloglossus baeobatrachus; assembly: GCF_048569485.1. Taxonomy (NCBI): domain Eukaryota; kingdom Metazoa; phylum Chordata; class Amphibia; order Anura; family Aromobatidae; genus Anomaloglossus; species Anomaloglossus baeobatrachus. Next base: position 40,828,700 of record NC_134360.1, read on the forward strand.
AGTTATGAGGTACGGTAAGTTCAAAGTCATGGGGTTTGTGACAATTGACTAAATTTTTATGATATTTTATAAATTTGGTGAGTCTTACCATATAACTCTTCTGTTCGGAACGGATAGACTGGTTTCACAGGTCAGTGAAACAGGACCATGCTCGGATCACAATACCCGGCCTGACCTGGGATAACTGCCCTTTATTCGCTGGGTTTTCTTAGTCTGTGTTTCATAAATGTGAATTGTGTCCTGAGTCTTTGTTAAATATTGTGCCATGAGAACTGTGATGTATTGTAATGTAATGCAAAGTGTCATATGTCTTGTTTCATTGTGAAGGTAATGTGATGTGATGTATTGCGTAGTGTTATAATGTTTTCATGTATGATGTTGTGCACTGTCCTGTTAGGGAATTGAGTCCTGCCCAGCAACAGACAGTGAGCTGGGTCAGAAGTAGTTAAGTGTTGGGACTAGCCTACAGTGGGAGGAGTTAGTTCATAGGGTAAGGGAAGGTTCCTCCTAGAGAAGATTAGTGAAGATCTAGTGTGCTATAGATACAGACGGATAGTCTGTGGGTCGCATATTTTGGAAAAGAGAAAAATCACATGATCCTCAACTACTGACTGAAACACAGAGCGCTAGAGAACCCTGAGTATAAAGACCGGCCTCCAAACGGAGTGGCCTCAGAAAGAAGGTTTCGGAGAACAGGACTTTAGCGACAAGGACCTTAACCATGAAGATAATGGGTTAATACTAACTGGTGTGTGAACAAAGTCGTATTTCCCATTCGGAGTGCCCCCCAAACTTCCGAGAATGTAAGACTCTACTCCGGCACGGCTATTACTTACCACCACCCAACCTCTACTAGGACAAGAGGCGTGAATGCAAAAGTATCTGATAGCACAAGGCTCTATTCTGGTCATTGTAACAAAACCTCTAACACCCTCCTCTACGAGGACATTGGACGGGGAGCCCCTGAAACCCTGGAAGGGAAGGTGACCATCACGAATTGTACTGTAGCATTGGGCTAGGTTGCGCTAGAACCCACAGAACCAGTAATACCGGAAGCAACCCAATGGGAACTGATTGTGTTGGAATATGTCTTGTACAATTGAAACATGGGGACGATATGTTCCCACTATCTGGATTGTAAAGTTGTTGCTGAAGATTAAACATTGAGTAAAGTCATCTGATCCTGGTGAGCCGACGTCAGCTGCAACATTCATCCTGCACAATTTACAGCCCACACGACACAAGTCCACAAACCCAGCCAGGATCTGCTCTTTCATGTAGCATGCCAGGGTGTCAATCTCACCCATGATTACTGCCCCTTGCCATTCTACAAAGCCACAGTTGACAAATCTATCTATAAACATCTGGATTGCTAAACTACATCCAATTTGACTGACAAAATTTAGTGAAAACAATAGAAATATGTCAAGACGTTAATAAATTATTGAACCCCACAGAATAGATAGATAGATAGATTGATTGATTGACAGATAGATAGATATAGTACAGCTGAGATCAATAATTACAAAAGCAATCCTGCCACTTAGTTAAAAATAATATCAGCTGGTTTATCTGATGGCCTATAAAAAAGTGTCTCATTACCAAAGTGCCACACAAGAAACATCCCATGATGGGTAAAACCAGTGAGCTATCTCCAGACCTTCGCAACCTTATTGTTGGAAAACATACTGATGGCGTTCGTTACAGGAGACGTTCTAAACTACTGAGAGTTCCAGTGAGTACTCTTGGAAAATTATCAGAAGAGTTGTCTAAGAGCCAAGAAACATCTGTGCAGAGCTACAGAAAGACCTGGAATCAGCAGGTACAATTGTTTAAAAAAAACCAATAAGTAATGCACTCCAACCAACCTTGGCCTGTATGCACGTCCTGTATGCACACTCACCACGCAAGACTCCATTGCTGAACAAAAAGCATGTTCAAACTCATTTAACGTTTGCTCAACAACATTTAGACAAGCCTGTATGTAATTTGGGCATTCCCTGCACTAATCAGGAGAGATGCCGACATACTCACCCCACCACTTTCTACCCTGCTGTTTCCTGGCCATACACTTAGCTCATGCATGTGCTCCCCACTTCTAAAAGGGGCAGTGTTTGCATACCTGATGTGTTCCCAGCTTCTTGCTGGGAAATACCAGGTAAGTCCCTGATGTGTTCCCGGCCTGCGGCTGAGAAGTTCTAGGTGACACCTGATACGTTCCCAGCCTACCTCTGGGGAGTACCAATTATTTAGGACACCTTCCCCTACTGAGAGGTACCTGTGTAACATTTTCTGCTGTAGACTAGCCTAGTGGCTACTATCTAATTGTCTGCTCCCTGGATCCTGCTCAACATTCAGCACTCACTCGTATTCTTGATCCATTCCTGATTCTGTATCTGATCCCGCTTCAAGTGCCTCCACTTGCTCCAGTGTCCCAGTCCCTTCCTGATCCATTCCTTGTTTCCAGTCATTGATTGAGTTCCTGATTCTGTTCTTGATTCTGTTCCTGATTTCTGGTTCCATCTTTAAATCCTGATCTGTTCCTGGTTCCTGCCTGAGTTCCTGACCTGTTCCTGGTTCCCGGTTCCAGCCTGAGTTCCTGATCTGTTCCTGGTTCTCGGTTCTAACCTGAGTTCCTGACCTGTTCCTGGTTCTCGGTTCTAACCTGAGTTCCTGACCTGTTCCTGGTTCCCGGTTCCAGCCTGAGTTCCTGATCTGTTCCTGGTTCTCGGTTCTAACCTGAGTTCCTGATCTGTTCCTGGTTCCCGGTTCTAACCTGAGTTCCTGATCTGTTCCTGGTTCCCGGTTCCAGCCTGAGTTCCTGATCTGTTCCTGGTTCTCGGTTCTAACCTGAGTTCCTGATCTGTTCCTGGTTCCCGGTTCTAACCTGAGTTCCTAACCTGGTCCTGGTTCCCGGTTCTAACCTGAGTTCCTGATCTGTTCCTGGTTCCCGGTTCCAGCCTGAGTTCCTGATCTGTTCCTGGTTCTCGGTTCTAACCTGAGTTCCTGATCTGTTCCTGGTTCCCGGTTCTAACCTGAGTTCCTAACCTGTTCCTGGTTCCCGGTTCTAACCTGAGTTCCTGATCTGTTCCTGGTTCCCGGTTCCAGCCTGAGTTCCTGATCTGTTCCTGGTTCTCGGTTCTAACCTGAGTTCCTGATCTGTTCCTGGTTCCCGGTTCTAACCTGAGTTCCTGATCTGTTCCTGGTTCCCGGTTCTAACCTGAGTTCCTAACCTGTTCCTGGTTCCCGGTTCTAACCTGAGTTCCTGATCTGTTCCTGGTTCCCGATTCTAACCTGAATTCCTGATCTGTTCCTGGTTTCAGGTTCTAACCTGAGTTCTTGATCTGTTCCTGGTTCCCGGTTCTAACCTGAATTCCTGATCTGTTCCTGGTTTCAGGTTCTAACCTGAGTTCCTATCCTGTTCCTGGTTCCCGGTTCTAACCTGAGTTCCTGGCCTCATTCCTGGTACCCAGTTCCAGCTTGAGTTCTTGATCCGCGCCCATGCTCTGGTGCCAGCCTGTGTTTGTGTATCTTTAATCCATGCCCATATCCTGGATCCAGCCTGTGTTCCTGTATCCTTAATCCGTGCCCGTGTCCTGGTGCCAGCCTGTGTCACTGTATCCTAAATCCATACCTGTGTCCTGGCACCAGCCTGTGTACCTGATCCAATACTGTCCGTACCTGTACCAGTTTCCACCCTGCTGGTTATCCTGATTCTGTCCCTGCAGTGGCTCTACTCCTTCCTACTTGGCTCCGTTAGTGTCATATTCCGTGGATCTGCTTTGGACTTGGACCTGGCGGCTACCTTCAGCACAAACCTAACCTCACCACCAGAAGATCTAGAGAAGACCAAGTAGCCGCTTAGGGTGCTTTCACACATCCGTTTTTTGCCGTCAGGCACAATCTGGCGAATACCGATCCGGCGCCGGATGTGTTTTTTCCTCATTGGATTGTATTAGCGCCGGATTGTGTCTGATGCCCTAGCGTTGCATCCGGCGTGTGCCGGATCCGGTGAAATTTCTGTGTCCAGCTGCCGGAAAGTACGCAGCATGGAACATTTTTTGACAGCAGCAAAAAAACGGACCGCGCTGTATCTGGCGCTGTCCGGTGCCATGTACAATGAAAGCCTATGGGCGCCAGATCCGTTGTAATGCGGCATACAACGCATTACATCGACGGATTCTGTTTTTTGCTACTGAGCATGCTCAGTAGCAAAACGGATCCGTCTAAAATCTGATGGAACTGAGGAAAAACTGATGCAACTGATCCGTTTTTTTGCCTGATCTGTTGCATCAGTTTTTACACCGGATTGTGGCTGATGGAAAAAACTGGATGTGGGAAAGCAGCCTTAGGCTAGGTTCACATTTCCGTTGTTTTAAATCCGTCAGGTCCGTCAGCGACGGATCAGTCGTTTTTTAGATGTCAACTGACGCAACGGATGTGTTCTTCACAGGATTCCTTTCACAGGAATCCTGTGAAAAAACTGATCCGTCGCATCCGTTACATCCGCTATGCGTCAGTTTTTTGACGGATCAGTCATGATCCGTTTGTGTTTGGGACACATCACTAAATTTATGGACATCTATGGCTTGATTTTTTTTGCCTGTGTGGATTGGATGGGTTGTTACCGACATCTGGTGAGAATTTCATGTCAATAGCATCTTTAAAAATATATTTGCATAGAAAATTGGTGACGTGTTCACTGTAGATAGATAATGAGATAAGCTATTGACAGATTGTCCGTCTTTTTCCCTCTTTTCTCCCGGGCGCTGGAGGTGTTTTGGTCACATGCCAGGTCCGGACCTGTGTATGAATGAATGTGGCCTTGGATTAGGCAGTGTAAATTATATCTTAATGGACATTTCTACACATTTCTCTTTGATTTTATGTTATGAAAATAAGACTTAAGACGTCTTGAAAAACAAACTTGTGAATCACTCGTTACAAGGAGGGAAAATAATAAAGATTCTTTGGAAGTTAGAAAAAGAATCTTTGGACATAAATTAAAAAGTTCCTACAAGTTTTCCTCTTTTTTGTGTCTTTCGGTGGCAGAACAAAAAATGACTTGATCTTGTTCGTGTTAAGGTTGTGTAGAATTCCTCATCACCGGGGTACGGCCGGGGGCATTTGATACCTGGGGTAACGTCGCCCCTGGGACGGATGTGGGGGGGGTTATAGGGGGTTTTATTGGCCTAATAGCTCAACAGAAAGCACTCAGTGCGAATAAGAAAGACGTGTCTTGGGTGTAATCTTATGCAAAAATAAAAAGTGGGTACTGTTTAAACGCAGCGTGAACGCCGGCTACTGTAATACCGTCCTATAGTACACTAACGCCATTATCTGAAATGCAGAACATGAGCGGTGGAGGTCTGGAGACGGATGGAGTAATGTGAGGAAGTGCGAGCCACGCAGGAGATGAGAGATTGATAGAACAGCCTCTAACAAGGTGGGTCATGTAAAGCCCACCGCCGAGCCTTGGGATTGGGGTCAATTCATCTTTAACCCCTTAACTATTGGCCGCATAGTTATGATGAGCGCTGGGAGTTCTCTAAAAGGGTCTGTCCAGGGGTCTGCTGTATGTGAAAAATGTTTCATTATATCCCGAAGGCATGAGTCATCACTTATTGCATACTGACCACTGCTGGGATGGGTGCAATGGGGGCAGCTGGATGTGGGAGGGGCTTCAGATTGATGTGGGAGGGGCTGAATATTGATATGGGAGGGGCATCAGCTAGAGGTGGGAGGGGCTTCAGCTAGAGGTGGGAAGACATTCAACTGGATGTGGGAGGAACAGCAGCTAAATGTGGGTGGGGACACCACTCGATATGGGAGGGGCTAAACCTGGGAGTGGGAGGGGCTGCATCTAGAGGTAGGAAGGGATTCAACTGGATGTGGGAGGGGCAGCAGCTAAGTGTGGAAGGGGACACCACTGGATGTGGGAGGAGTGAACCTGAGAGTGGGAGGGTCTTCAGCTAAATGTGGGAGGAAAAGAATATTGAATGGGGAGGGGCAGCAGTTAGAGGTGGTAGGGGACACCGCTGGATGTGGAAGGGGTGAATCTGGGAGAGGGAGGGGCTGCAGCTAGATGTGGGAGGGAAAAAACACCAAAAAACTGAGCTGTAACAAATGTTCAATAAACATGCAACATTACAAGCATGTGAATTGCAGCTTCAAGACTAGAAAAAAAACAAGGAGAAAAATTGTAGGAAAAATACCCTGACTATAAATAAATAAATTGCAAGTGCTTAATAGTTATTAAGCACTTGCAATTTATTTATTTATAGTCAGGGTATTTTTCCTACAATTTTTCTCCTTGTTTTTTTCTAGATGTGGGAGGGGCATAAGATTGATGTGGGAAGAGCCTCAGTTTGATGTGGGAGGGGCCTCAGCTGGATGTGGGAGGGGCAGCAGCTGAATGTGAAAGGGTACTCAGCTAGATGTGAGAGGGGCTGCAGTTGTATATGGGAAGGACTGCAACTTGATATAGGATGGGGCACAGCTAGATAAGGGAGGGGTAGCATATTGATGTGGGAGCGACTGCATATGGATGTGGGAGGGGCTGAAGATTAATCTGGGAGGGGCAAAAGCTAGATGTGGGAAGAGCTGCATCTAGAGGTGGGATGAGATTCAACTGGATGTGGGAGGGGCAGCACCTAAATGTGGGAGGGGACACCACTGGATGTGGGAGGGGCATGTGGGAAGGGCCTCAGTTGGATGTGGGAGCTGAATGTGGGAGGGGCAGCAGCTAGATGTCGGAAGGAATGCAGCTTGATATAGGATGGGGCACACTTGGATGTGGGAGTAGATCCTATATCCCTTTGCTTTGGGGTTATCTTTATCTTTGTGTAGTTTATCCTATTGCTTGTTTTTGGTCCAACACTCAATATTGTAAAATAAAACCTAAATATGTCTTAGTGCTTGTTCACACCCTGCTATGGAGAAACAATGCAGTGTTTTACAGTAGCAGTGAATGAGATTCTGATCTTTGGTGCACAGGCTGCTTAACCTTTCTTTGCAGATTTGAACCATCAAAGCGTTTATCCAAACCTGCAGTGCCTCAATTATTTATTTAAGCTTTTCTTGTAGCGTTTCACTTATTCAAATAAATAGGAAAAATGCATCAAATGCCGTAGGTCTTTCCATAGCATCTTTCCTGCCAACAATGGGATTTTGCTGCAGAAACATTTTTTCTACCTCATCTGAGAGCAGCATAATGTAGAAGCACTAACTTACTTTACTGCTGCTGTAGTTTTGATAAAATCCCAGTTTTCTCTGCTGGAGATCTCGCAGTTCTCTGAATGTTAGACTGTACATAACCCCGCCCACCCCTTTGATTGGTAGCACAAGCAGAAAGCTGCCAATCAGTGTTGAGGGAGAGGTTATATAGAGCTCATAAATATGGGAGCAGGTTTATTCGTCCTTTAGTGATAATTGCTGCTGCTGATAAAACAGTGATTTCATCAAAACTACGGCAAACAACCCAGAAAGTGTCACAGGGCTGTAATCGGTGCAGCAAGTATTGCCATTCTATTTCTCTACATATCTGAGCTCATTGGTGGCTACCGACAGCTCTAATGTGGCTATCCGCTGAGTTGGATATCTATGAAGGGGTTAACCCTTGTACAGGGCTCCCCGCGCTCCCTGTCACCAAGTATTTTTATTACTTTAATTCTTATGCAGGATCGGCCTTTTCCAAAAAAACCTCGGACGGCATATTATCCATTGCAGCTGAGCTAATTTGATGAAAGGAGAAAACAGATTTTGGAGCCAGGTCAAACACATGGAGTTCCTACCTACAAGCATCTCCGAGCCTCCCGCCATCAGCCAAAACAAACACGTCACTGCCGAACATGACAAGACCTGGAGGGATGGGATTACTAATGAGGGGCTTGGACGGCTCTCATAACGCTGCCATTCTATTAAAACTTCCATCAAACCCCTCAGACGCGGAGGGAAAACCTCAGCCCGTCCACCATGGACAAAAATAACCCCCGAACCCGGCTGTTTACTGGAAGGAGGCTGCAAATAATAAACTGGATCCAGAGAAGAACGACACAGCCACAGAAAACACTTCTGCTACAACCCCCCCCCCAAAAAAGAGATGAGGCACCGCCAATAATCATATAGAGGGAAACATTACAGCCGATGTGTGAGGAATGAGGAAAAGAGACGAATGGATGGATGGACTGACGAATGGATGGATGGATGGATGGATGGACTGACGGATGGATGGACTGACGGATGGATGGATGGATGGATGGATGGATGGATGTGTGTCGCCCTGGGCAAGCCAGGGGACACAGATAACAACACCACTACACCCCACGCTCCAGGTAGGCACACCTGCTAACCAGAAATCCTTGTTGCCTCCCTCCAGGAGTCTGTGATGCACACCAGGGGGTGGGCCAGGCGGTTGGCTCCGCCCACCAAGGAGCTCACAACTCTGGAGGCAGGAAGTAACCAGGCAGATAGCCCCGGGCAGGGGAAGAGTGCAGTCTAGCTGAGGGCTAGAGTAAACAAACAACAAGTGAAAGTGAAGGAAAGCAAAGTGGAAAAGGAGGAAAGCAAGAAGTGGTGACAGAGCAGAGGGAAGGAGAAGCCTGAGAGCCCAGCTGTGTGTAGGGCTAGAACAGCAAGGTCAGCGACGGCGGTGACTGTCCGGAGGGGGACCGTTTGGAAGTTCCTGGAAGGACCCCGTTGGCTGTGTGCCCGGTGGTCTGGAGCAGTGTTCCGAAGGACAGTCAGCACCAGGGCAGGGGCCTCTCGGACCCCGGCAAGGCTAGGAGTCGCCCAATTTGCCGAATCCGTCAGTGAAGGGGACGCAGATCCCCCAGCAACAAAGTCCCGATTGACGGCAACAGCCCGACCATTACCGGGGAGACACCGCCACCGCCAAGGCATCAGTTTCCCCAGGGCCAGCGCCTGCGGGCAAAGTGTAGAGCTCCTCCGGCCCAGATTGCAGTCGGGGAGCGGGTAACCGGAGGGAATCCACCGCTACCATCAGTCAAACAGGTGCAAGGAAGAGAGACGTCACCGTCACCTACCGGGAGTGCAGGTGCAACCGTCTGTGGGACCGTCCTACCAGCCGTTGGTTTACCGTACAAACTGTGTCCGTGTCTCAGGCTGAGTGAGTACCACAGTGCCGCAAGGCATAGCGCTGCCCCCGTGTCCCTGCGCCCTCCAGGCCCTACACTTCACATCTCTTCACCGGGCCCCGGGATCACCAACCCCTACCCACGGAGGGGCAACACAACACCTGGCTGCTCCCATCACCATCCCCGGGACCCCCACACTGAGCAGCGGTGGTGCCATCACCACAACCGTGGGTGGCGTCACGAACTATAATCCCAACAAACACCCCCCCCTTTTCACTCACGGGCGAGGAGCGTCGCTCGAGACACCCCGGGATCCGGCCCGCAGCTCGAGCCACCAGGAGCAACCGCCGGACCCGAGCAGAAGGGGTGAGCGCGGTGTGCTGACACCCTCCTCCCCGCCCGCGACAACTTGGCGTCACGAACAGGATCTTACCGCTCTGCCGTCTGGTAGAGGTGCGCCTTGTTACCGCCGGAGGTATCCGGCAGAAAAATTTCAGAAGCCGCCATCTTTGGCGCGAAAAGTTCCCGCTCGAGCGTCTTCTCGAGCAGTAGAGGCGCGAAGGTCAAAACCCCGCCCCGAGAGAGGAGGGGCCGGAAAGAGCTAAGGGGGACGGAAACAAGATGTCTGCGCCCGACGGAGCCGCTGGAAGAGCGGTGGTCGCAGCCGCAGCGGCACCCGCGGATGGGAATGGGCCTGCCCAGGTCCCGGCCGTACTGGCGGGAGGTGCCGCTGCCCCCGCGCTTGCTCAGGTCATGCTGTTTTCCTTGCCCTATGCACCCGGAGCTGCCTGGCTACCGCAGTATGACGGGAAACCGGATGCCTTGCAGGCCTTCCGGAAAAAGCTTAACCCGTTGCTAGAGCTGTACCCCCTGACTGATAAGCAACGTGCAGCGATAGTGCTGGGCCAGTTAACCGGTGCGGCGGAGCAGGAAGCGGAGACCTGGGCCGAGGGGGACCGGCTCTCTGTAGCCACCATCTTCGAGAAGCTACAGACTGCCTTCGAGACCCGGACTGAAGCTGAGCTGAGGATGCAGTTTTACCAGTGCCGGCAGCGAGCTGGGGATAGCATTCGGGACTATGCCCTACGTCTGCAGACCGCCCTCCGCACGCTAAAGCGGGTGAACTCTATTAATGAGGCGGATAGCAACAAGATGTTAGTGGAGCAATTCGCACAGGGGATGAGGTCCCCTGAGGATCGTAAACAACTCCGGCTGTGGGCTCTGGAACACCCTGATGTGGACTTTGCTGTGTTAAAGGAGCGAGCTATCAAAGCACTACAGCCCCCAGCTGCTGAAGTTCTGGAACCTGTCCCGTGGCCCGTCGAGACAGCTCCTGTTGTGGCGGCCCCAGCCAAACCAACCTCCTTACTACCTGCAGCCTCGAGCAGCGCAGTGGAAGAACTGGCAGCCCAGGTCCGTCGCCTGGATGGAGACCTTGCTAAAATCCTTGCTGCACTACAACCTCTGACCAGATCTCAGCCCCCAGCGCAGATACAGCTTGCTGACAGTCCCGAAGATGTTCCCTGGATGCAGCAGAGAAGCGCTAACAACCCGCGGAGCAGACCTCCAATCTGCTACAAGTGCCGTAAGCCGGGCCATGTTTACCGACAGTGCCCGTTAAACGAGCAACCCCTGGGGCCCCGGGCCAATCCTCAGGAGTAGAACACCGTGGCCCCCCAGACTGGCGAGACCGATACGTCGGGGCCCGCCCTATCATCCCTGTGGCTGTGGACGGCATACCCGTGATGGCTCTCTTGGACACTGGATCACAGGTAACTACCATACCGTACACATTGTATCAGCGATATTGGGCCACAGACGAGCTAGCGCCTCCAGACAATAGTATAAATTTGATTGCCGCTAATGGACTTCCATTGACCCAGGTGGGGTATAAAGAGGTGGCTATGACAGTGGGGCAAGCTGAACTGCAACACCAGGGCATGATTGTGATCATGAATGAGCCTAGTGATCATAACCCGAAAATAGTGTTGGGGACCAATGTGATGGAACACTGCATGGCTGATGTGCTGAACCTTTTGCAGCAGCTAGCCGCCACGGCGGCGGGGAGCCGGCAGAGGGCTGTGCAACGTGAGATCCGCGCCCTGATGTACCGCCAGCATGTAAGCTCAACCGGAGGGGAGATTGGTGGAGTGCGAGTGATGGATGTTGCTCCATTGACTGTGCCCCCTAGAAGTGAGATGATGATCTGGTGTAGGGCAGCAGTAGGGCCTCAGGGGCGTGACTACCCTGCAATGATGGAGCCCATGCCTTCTGAGCACTGGCCCACTGTAGTGGCCGCCCGAGGGGTGGTAGATGTGAAGAAAGGGAGAGTGCCTGTGAGAGTGTTAAACTGTGGGGAAGAGGAGGTTAGGCTTCCCCGGTATGCCACCATTGCCAAACTGCTCACCCTAGACCCTCACACTATCCAGGAAGCCCGTCCATCCACACTCCCACCTACCACCAGCACTTCCCCACCCCAGGGGGACACCAAGGAGTGGCACCAACAGCTACATGTGGGCACTGATGATACCCCTACACATCACAGGGCAGGGGTACACAGGGTAGTGCAGGAGTACGAACAGGTTTTCAGTAAGCACCCCCTAGACTTTGGGCAGATCAAGGGGGTCCAACACCACATTCCCACGGGTGAACATCCCCCTATCAAAGAGAGGTACAGACCTATTCCCCCTGCACATTATCAGTGTGCCAAGGATATGTTGAAGAATATGAAGGAGGCAGGGGTTATTCGGGACAGTTGTAGTCCCTGGGCCGCTCCGTTGGTACTGGTCAAGAAGAAGGATGGTACCATGCGGATGTGTGTGGACTACCGGAAGATCAACCAGATAACCCATAAAGATGCCTATCCATTGCCTCGTATTGAAGAATCATTGGCTGCACTGAGAACTGCAAACTACTTCTCGACCCTTGACCTCACCAGCGGATACTGGCAAGTGGCCGTGGCCCCCGAGGACCGGGAGAAGACCGCCTTCACCACCCCGATGGGGCTATGCGAATTCAATAGCATGCCGTTTGGGCTGTGTAATGCCCCCGGGACTTTCCAACGGTTGATGGAGTGCTGTCTGGGACATTTAAACTTCGAGACCGTCCTGCTGTATTTGGATGATGTGATTGTTTATTCCCAGACGTATGAGGCCCATCTGGAGCACCTGGCCGAGGTGTTCGCGTCCCTTGCCAAGTTCGGGATGAAGTTGAAGCCCTCGAAGTGCCATCTGCTGAAACCCAGGGTGCAGTATCTAGGACACGTGGTGAGTGCGGATGGTGTCGCCCCCGACCCTGAGAAGATCACTGCCATCCAGAGCTGGCCGAGACCAACCACAGTGAGGGAAGTAAGGCAGTTCCTGGGTCTGGTGGGGTACTATCGGCGCTTTATAAAGGGGCACACGAAGATGGCTGCCCCCATGCAAGATCTCCTCGTGGGACAGACCAAAGGTGGTAGACCTATTGGAGCCCCACTGTTGTGGGAGGACAAGCATGAGGAGTCCTTTGGCCAGTTGAAGGCGGCCTTGACCGGAGAAGAGGTCTTGGCGTACCCTGACTATGGGCGCCCGTTCATCCTCCACACGGACGCCAGTAACGTGGGGCTAGGAGCGGTCTTGTCCCAGGTCCAGGATGGGAAGGAGAAGGTGATTGCCTACGCCAGCCGAAAACTCCGGCCGACCGAGAGGAACCCTGAGAACTATAGCTCCTTCAAACTCGAGCTATTGGCGTTGGTGTGGGCTATCACAGAGCGGTTCCGCCACTACCTGGCGGCGGCAAAATTCACCGCGTTTACGGACAACAATCCGCTAACTCACCTGGACACGGCCAAGTTGGGCGCGCTGGAGCAGCGGTGGGTAGCCCGGTTAGCCAACTATGATTTCACCATAAAGTACCGAGCTGGTCGTGTCAACATCAATGCAGATGCACTCTCCCGGATGCCCCATTTGTCAGAAGAGGGGTGTGAGGATGACGACCTCGAGGAGATTGAGTTGCCTGCGTTTCACCAGCCGCCTACTGAGAGGGTACAAGTATGTCAGCAACGGGCGGACCTGGACCCGTGGCCCAGTCAAGAGTGGCAGGACGCCCAGGACCAAGCACCGGCTGTCCGCCTTGTCAAGACCCTGGTGGAACAAGGTGCTATGGGAATGGACCCTGCCGCTCCAGCCGAAGCCCAACGCTTGTGGAAAGAACGAAAACGGCTCTACCTACACCAAGGGAGGCTGTACCGTGAGCTGATCAACCCAAAGACCCATGAGAAAATATGCCAGTTGATCGTTCCTCAAGCTGAGGTTGCTACCGTCCTGCGGGCATACCATGATGGGTCTGGCCACTTCGGGTGGAAGAAGCTGGAGATGCTGTTGAGGGAGCGGTTCTATTGGAGTGGGATGCGTGAATCGGTGGAAGCCTGGTGCCGAGAGTGCGGTCCTTGTACACTAAGGAGAAAGGACGAAACTAGCCAGAGGGCACCGTTACATCCCATAGTCACCCATCAGCCGCTGGAGCTGGTCGCCCTGGACCATGTCAAACTCACCCCTAGCCGAAGTGGGTACACCTACGCGTTGACCATGGTAGACCACTACTCAAGATTCATGGTGGTAGTCCCCGTTAAGGACTTGACTGGTCGAACCGCTGCCCGAGCGTTCCAGGCCTATTTTTGCCGACCCCATGGGTACCCCGAGAAGGTGCTGACTGACCAAGGCCCGGCTTTTGAAGCAGAAGTGTTTCACGAATTCTGCCAGTTGTACGGCTGCAAGAAGATCCGGGCCACTCCGTACCACGCCCAAACCAACGGCATGTGCGAGAAAATGAATCACTTGGTCCTGGGGCTCCTCAAGACGCTACCGCTGGAAGAACGGAACATGTGGCCGGAAAAGTTACCCGACTTGGTCGACATGTACAATAATATCCCATCCAGCTCGACGAAGTGCACCCCAGCGTATCTGATGAGGGCCCGGCCTGGCCGCCTGCCGGTGGATCTGGAGATGGGGTTGGAGGCTCCGGAAGCACTCCCTTCAACGGCAGAGTGGGAAAGTCGGAGGAGGGCCCAGTACCGGCAAATCCAGGAGTATGTGGAGAAAAACCTCAGTCGAAGTCGGGAACAGCAAGAGCACCGGTTCAACCAGAAGGCGCCTGCAGGTCCTTTCCAGCCA